>NC_029785.2:97710125-97721900 GCF_000816755.2 Arachis ipaensis | reverse complement strand
GGATCTCAGGAATGGCCATCCATGGGTTCTAACTTATACCACGAAGACACTAATATCTCGGACTCGGTCCCCTGTATTAGATATCGAAGAGATATCCATTCAATCTAAGGTAGAACGGAAGTGGTTGTCAGGCACACGTTCATAAGTTGAGAATGATGATGACTGTCACGATCATCACATCCATCATATTGAAGTGCGAATGAATATCTTAGAAGCGGAATAAGTTGAATTGAATAGAAAAATAGTAGTACTCTGCATTAATCTTTGAGGAACAGCAGAGCTCCACACCTTAATCTATGGTGTGTAGAAACTCTACCGTTGAAAATTACATAAGTGAAAGGTTCAGGCATGGCCGAATGGCCAGCCCCCCTGATCTAAGAACTAAACGTCCCAAGATGTCTAATACAATAGTAAAATGTCCTATATATACTAGACTAGCTACTAGGGTTTACAGAAATAAGTACTTGATGCAGAAATCCACTTTCAGGGTCCACTTGGTGTGTGCTTGGGCTGAGCTTGAATTTTACACGTGGAGAGGTCATTCTTGGAGTTGAACGCCAGTTTGTAACGTGTTTCTGGCGTTGAACTCCACTTTGCAACTTGTTTCTGGCGCTGAACGCCAGACTGCAACATGGAACTGGCGTTCAACGCCAGTTTGCATCATCTAAACTCGAGCAAAGTATGGACTATTATATATTGCTGGAAAGCCCTGGATGTCTACTTTCCAACTCAATTAAAAGCGCACCATTTGGAGTTTGTTAGCTCCAGAAAATTCACTTTGAGTGCAGAGAGGTCAGAATCCAACAGCATCTGCAGTCCTTCTTCAACCTCTGAATCTGATTTTTGCTCAGGTCCCTCAATTTCAGCCAGAAAATACCTGAAATCACAGAAAAACACACAAACTCATAGTAAAGTCCAGAAATGTGATTTTTAATTAAAAACTAATAAAAATATACTAAAAACTAACTAAATCATACTGAAAACATACTAAAAATAATGCCAAAAAGCGTATAAATTATCCGCTCATCACAAGTAAAATAAATAAATAACCATAAAATAAACTCTTGGTAAGGTATGAGGATTTGGAAGTCCTATCCTAGTTATCCTTATCAATGGTGATGAGAATTGAGTTTTAATCCCACTTAGTTAGCCTTTACTAAAGCAAAGGATGGTCAAGTGGACCAATTAGTTTGATCCTCAAGTCCTTGTCAATTCCTAAGAAAGGACTGGAGTTAATGAAGTTCAATTCAATTAGCAAAGACAATAATTATCAATCACGTTGAGTTTGATAACTCATGAGTTACCAATTACTTTACCAAAGCCAAAAGGAAAAAATCTAAATTATTAATATAAATAAAGGAAAGCAATCATAATTCTAAAATACCTCAAATTATATTAAATAGAAAATCAAATCTAAACATGAATGGTTCATAAGCCAATTTGGCAACAAAATTAATTAAAGGAAAGCATTAAAGTATTTGAAAGTAAAAGAGAAATATAAAGTAAAAGGAATATTGAACCTGATAAGGAGTTGGAATACTAAATTGAAATAATAAGAAATCCTAATCCTTAAACCTAAGAGAGAGAAGAGAACCTCTTTCTCTAAAAACTACATCTAAACTATGAAAAGTGAATAATTGGAGACCTCCTCATGAATGGATGCATTTCCCCCCCCCCTTTGTAACCTCTAATATGTGCCTTCTGGACTTGGATCTGGGCCAAAAAGGGTTTCAGAAATCGCTGGGAGCGTTTTCTGTAATTTCTGGTGTGGGGCGTCTGTCACGCGTCTGCGTGGGTCACGCGGTCGCGTCATCTGGAGTTTTTCTTGTCACGCGCTCGCTTCAGTCATGCGTACGCATCATCTGTGTTCTGCTCATGGCGCACGTCCACGTCAGTCATGCGTTCGCGTCGCTGCCTTTTCACGCTGGGCATGCGACCACGTCGTCCATGCGGTCGCGCCGCTGCCAGTTTCTTTAAAAACTCCATTTTGTGCTTTCCTTCCATTTTTGTATGTTTCCTTTCCATCCTTTAAGTCATTCCTACCTTAGAAGATTTGAAACTTCTCAACACACAAATCACGGCATCGAATGGTAATAAAGGCTAATTGAAATAATTATTTTTAAGCATAGGAAACACGTTTTTCACATATATCACATAATAAGGAAGGGAAAATAAAACCATGCAATTTACATGAATAAGTGGGTGAAGGGTTGAATAAATCACTTAAATTGAGCACAATATATATCATAAAATATAGGTTTATCAACCTCCCCACACTTAAACAATAGCATGTCCTCATGCTAAGTCCAAGATAAAGAGTAAGGTAAGGTTAAAGTGGTGGAATCTCATGCAATGCAATCTATCCTAAATGCAACTACCTAAATGAGTCATGCAATTCTAATTGTTATTCACTTGTATATAAAATTTACATGTAGTTAAGTTAATTCACATTCTCAAGGAATCATATATGCATAGCCAAACTTTAGATAATGTTAAAGCACTTTTACAATTGAGATGGGTAAAAATATTTTTCAAACTTGCAAGACAATTAACAATTTAATCAGAGATATACGGTGATGAGCTATTGAACCCTCACTGGATTCTGTGTTTACTCTCTAGTCACTCAGTGTTTATTGGGTTAATCATTCTATTCTTCTTTTTATCCTTACTTTCTATAATTTTGTTCTTCATCTAACCAATCAACAATTATAGAATATAGGCATACAAAAATCATAAGGTCTTTTTCAAGGTTGTAGTGGGGCCAAGGTAAAGGTAAGGGTATAATCAACTTGGGATTTTTATTTTATTTTTCTACTTAAGGCTAATAATGTGGTTTATAGAACAAGAGGGGATTAAAAAGCTCAAGGGGGCTAACAAGGGTGATGTAAAAGGTAGGCTAATTTGGGATAAGTGAGCAAATATTTTAAGCAATGGCCTCAATCATCTCTTAGTATGTATCTATATTCTATATTGGACATATAGATTAAAACAAAGCAAAGAACATCAGAATAAAATGAAGGGCGAAACACACAGGAATAAAAATTATGGTTTGAATGTAACCATACAATTAAGCTCAAAACTCACAGGCTATGTGTTCTCTAGCTCAAACATCATATATCAGTTATACATGTCATGCAAGTAGAAATTAAGAGTTCCCATTATTCTCAATGTAAATCTTAGGGTGCCTTTAAAGTTTTAGTGTTGTTCCTTGATGAAATGTTGTTAACTAACTAACATGTAATGCTATATATACAAGGTGTGTGGATTGTTTTTTATTATGTTAAAGTCTCTAGTTTACTTCCTTTTTTATTTTCAATTTAAGCCAAACTATCATATGCTAAAAGGGTAAACTATACTAATTAATCCACATATTCTATAACTAATAAGTTTAGAATTGCAAACTAAACTAAATGGATAAAATATGAACTAAAGTGCAAAATGCAGAAATAGAGTAAAAATACATGAAAAGAACAATGTATAAGTACTGGAAAATAAAAATAAAGATAAAAATACAGAAAATAAACAAAATAAGATAAAAAGAGTCTGTAGTGGTTCACCAAAAAATACGCCAGGGATGGCGACCTCCCCACACTTAAAATAAAACATCGTCCCCGATGCTCACTCAAGCTGGGTGTGAAGGAGTGTCATCACTGGAAGGATGGGCTGCTAGAGTCTCGGTGGTGGCCTGCAGGTCTATAGACTGGATAAGGGTAGGAGGATATGTCTGCTGGAGTGGAAGCTCTGACTGGATAGGAATCTCGGGATCTGCAACCTGTATCTGGTGTGGCACCTCCTGCTGTGGCACAGCCTGCTCCGGGCCTGCCTGCTCAGCCTGGGCATGTGTCTCCTCCTCATGAGCGCTCGCATCTGCCTCAAATATGTCAGAAGGGGTGTCAGGCTCAGAGGAGATGTCGCCGCCGGATCGGATTATCAATTTGACGTGTTTATAGCGTCGCTTGTTGCGACGCTCCATACGGTCCAAGCGGGCGAAGAGGCGATGCACCAAATGGTAAATAGGCTCAGGAGCAGCTGGAGGTGCAGCGGGTGGGGCTGGTGCAGCAGTAGAAGAAGAAGGAGTAGCTGAAGGCGTGGCTATCTCATCAGAAGCGGTCAGGAATGGAGGTGTATAGCCTAAAGCCCGAAATTTCCTGCTGTGAGGGATAATCTTCTTGCAGTCCACAGCAGGTGGCTTCTCATCAGCATCTTCCTAAGGCACGTCAGCTCGACGGCCTAGCTGTGTGACCAGGTAAGGGAAAGGAAGGGTGCCTCTGACATGAACCCGGGCCATATAGTGACGGATGAATCGTGGCAGATACAGGTCCTTACCCTCCAGCATACACCAGAAGAGGGTGATCATAGTAGCAGGCAGCTCCGTCTCATGAGTGCTCGGCATAACAAAGTTGCTCAGGATCTGGTGCCAGAGCCGAGCCTCATCATTCAGATACATAAGCTTGATTCCTTTAGGCATTGTGGTGTTCTTACCCATGACCCATGGGACAGTAGGGTCAAGGGCTATCCTCTCTTTGACAGCATCCCAGTCGAATCTCAGAAACCTCATATCCTCTTCAACCTTTTGGTAACCGTCAGGCTGATCTGACTTAGGCTGAAGGCGCAGAATATCCTCAATGGCCTCTTCAGTAACCAGTATCTGTTTCCCTCTGAGGTTCACTGCATCCAGGGAAGTCTTGAAATAATTGCAGTAAAACTCTCTTACCCAGGAAGCATTGACCTCGGTCAGGTTTCTCTCCAAGAAGAACCAGCCTCTCTGTTTGATCTGATCGGAGGTGTACTGTTGTAGTTCTTCTGGAATTTTCAGAGTCCTCTCCAGGTATAGGTTCCTGGAGGTGGCAAACACGGGATACTTCAGCTCACAGTATCGGTTTGCAAACTTAATGAGATCATTGGCAGGGAGGAGCTGGTCAGCCTTCTCCTGCGGGGTAAAGTGCTTTTCCCGCCAGGAGTCATCATGCATGATGTCCAGGATGGACATAGAGGATTCACCTCGTTTCCGTTTGCCAGTTGTTGCCTTTCCTTTTCCCTTTCTTTGAGGGTCAGACATCTTGAAAAACAGAAATCTAAGATATAATAAAAGCAGGAAAATAAGTAGGCAAATAACAAGATAAGCACAAAGTGGCAAAGGAGCAGTAAAATTATGAAATGAGTTGAATAATTGTGTATTTTGGATTGTTTCAGAGTTAAAAAGCTGAGATGAGGAATTACAAGCCAAAATATGTTATAAGTAGAATACCTGTTAATTAGGAGAAACAATAATCATGCCATGAGTTAAAAAAGATTGAAAGAGTTAGTCAAAAAAAGTAGAGGGGGAAGTTAGAAAGTGAAAAGTGGTTAAAATTGAAAAAGAGGTTAGAAAGCGAAAATCAGTGAGTTAGTAAAAAGAAAGTCAGAGTAAGTGGCATGATGATCGGTTTCTAAGTAACAAAAATTTCACAATTTTAAGCAACAATCAACCCATATTCAATCAAGGAAATCAGGTTGTTGATGATTCATATAGATATAAAAATAGCAAAAATTTAAAATCGAATCATCAAAAGTGCAATTTAGTAACCAGGAAAGCGAAAGGAATAAGAATGCGGGTCCGGGCATTCATGAAGTGGTTTCAGAAAAGCTAAGTAATGCCAAATTCAAATTGCCGAAACCAAAACATGAATGAAAATCAAAACAATTTATAGAAAATTGGGCAGCATTTCGGCTAAAATTGGATGTTCTCGGGTAATAAACAACAAGCAGAATAATTCATATGAATTAAAATAATGCTGCAATTACATATACGGAATATGAACAAGAAAAAACAGTGTAAAAAGCAGCATGAAACAGTAAAGAACAGCATATGAACAGTATTAACATCACAGCAACAGCAGAGTAGTGAAATTGATAAAACAAGAAGCATGAACAGCGCAATTATCAGGCCTAAATCCATTAACAGAGAAAGAGAAGAAAGAGAGGGAAGGAAGAAGGGGGGTGGCGTTGCGGTCGTGGCTGGGTGGGCGAGGGTGGTGCGGCGGTTGGAGGTGGTTGGGGTGGAGGTTGGTGCAGAGGAAGGAGGGAGAGAGAGCAGAGGGGGTTGAGGAAGAAGAATGGGGACGCGGGGGGAATAGGGTTTCGCGTCACTGGGTTAGTGAATTTGAATCCACACAAACGCGTGGAGCACGCGATCGCGTGGCTAGGGTGGAATGTGGTTAACACGATCGCATGAGTGACGCGATCGCATGGAATGGGTAAAAGGATGAATGACGCGGTCGCGTGAGACACGCGACCGCGTCACTGGAAATTGTGCAAAACGCACAATTCCAGCGTCGTTTCAGCGTAACTCTGTATCTCCTTTTTGGGTGATGTGCAATCCACGCGACGCGAACGCGTCGCTCACGCTTTCGCGTGGGATGGGTATTTTGCATGTGACATGTTCGCGTGATGGACGCGAACGCGTGGGCCGTTTTGTGCTAAACGCACACCAGCCGCACGATTCTAGCCCAGATTTCTGGGCGTTGGATTTTTACACCGATTTCCAGATCACGCGTTCGTGTGATTGACGTGGACGCGTGGGAGGTCGTTCTTGCAACTGACGCGAACGCGTTAGTAGTGCGGTCGCGTCGCGCCCCATTTTTTTTTATGCAAATATGCAATGATGCAGTATGCAATGCTAATGCAAATTCTATGAATAACATTTAGGTTCAATAAAAAAAATATAACATAAAATCAAACAGTACGAAATAAAAATTGAAAAAGAACGACCATACCATGGTGGGTTGTCTCCCACCTAGCACTTTTAGTTAAAGTCCTTAAGTTGGACATTGGATGAGCTTCCTGTTATGGTGGCTTATGCTTAAATTCATCCAGAAATCTCCACCAATGTTTGGAATGCCAACAGCCTCTGGGGTCCCAAATTAGGCATGTGAAGCCTTTGAGCAGCTTCAAACAGGTTCTCAGGCTCCCGGGGTGACGAATGTCAGAATAGATTCCAGGATCCCAAATTTTGCTTTTAAATCCGCTTTGTCTTGATCTGTATGCTTCCATCCGGGCGGTTCAGAAATTGTATTCTCACCAGGATGACCAAACGTCTTCCATGACCCATTCAATTGAACTTGGTACCAATCCTTGCACTTCGAATTGAAGCGTGGAACCTTATTGAACCTTGCGCACCAGCTCTGAGTACGAGCCATTTCCCTCTTACTCTTAAAGCCGCAGAGAGCTCTAAGCTGGCCATCTGTTTCAAGCAAACCATATTCAAGTGGAAAAGTAAAGATGAAGGTTAAGGATTGTACCCACTTGAAGCTTGTATTAGGTGGTAATGGCCTTGGGATAGGTGTTTCCAGTGGTTCTGTAAGTTCTACTCCCTTGTAATCTTCTGTGAATTCCTCCACTTCTTTGCAAAATTCTTCAGCTGCAACTACGTCCTGATCAAAGTCTTCTATGTCTTCCTCATCACATAAGTCATACGTTGGAGGTTGAGAGAAATCTACCTCGACGTCATCTTCGTATTCACTTGGGTAAGGTTCTGCAGGCTCAAGGAATTCAGTTGCGGATGTGAATTCGTGACTAGGAGAGCTTGATTCAAGATCGTCACTGCCCATGGAATCAACTTCTTGGTCTGTTCCGTCCAATTTTTCACAAGGCATATGCTGTGGAGGTTGTGCACTGTCCTCCTTGGTATCAATTTCGGATTTCTCAGCGGAATCCTTTACGGTTCTTGATTCCCATGGAGGTTCAGCATCTCTTAAATCTTTAACCACTTCCTCCTTTACAACTATCATGGCTTCCTCTACTCGTTTCAGTACAAAGCCATGCTCCTCATTGTCCACCGAGGTTTCTAGTATTTCCTTCATGCTACGCTCTTCTTTTGATTCCCCACATGTAGCCATGGGAGTACCTTGAGTTCTCAAATGCCGGGAAGCTATTAAATTTACTACCTTAGTCACTGCAGTAGTGAGTTCCAGTACGCCCTTTTCTTATCTTTGCTTGCCCTTGAAGAAGAACACAAAGTTTGTCATTTACTGGAGGTTGGGGTGGGTGCGAAGGTTCGTTGGTTGGGGAAGAGGGTTCAAAGTAAGAATGTGGTGGTTCTTGGGAGTAATTGGATTGGGATTGTGGTAGATAAGGGTCATATGGTGCTGAATTGTGGAAAGGAACTTGTGAGTGTGGTGGTTCAAATCTACGTTGAAAGGATGGTCTATAAGCACAGGGTGGGGCTTGTTGGTAATTACAAGTGGGTCCACCATATCTATCAGCTTGGTATGCATTGTAGAATGGTCTTTGTCCATGATATCTCAGAAGGTGTTGTTGCCGAAAGGGTTGATCAGATCCTCCTGGCTCCATCCATCTTTGATTGCTTAGACCTTGATGCATATTCCTGTTATAGCTTTCACTTCTTTCAACAATATTAGAACCAAACTCAAAGCGAGAGGGGTGAGAATTCATAGTGGCTAAAAACATAAAAGAGAAAAACAAAAATAAATAAACAAGTAAAAAAAATATTTACAATAACCAATAATAAGGCACACGTTTGCAATTCCCCGGCAACGGCGCCATTTTGAAGAGAGAACTTTTGCGTGGCCTAGAATTTCGCAGAATAAATCCTCGTTGTAGGTATAGCTTCTAAACCAACAAAAGTCCTTTCTCACAAACATTTTGGTTGTCACAAGTAACAAACCCCTTTAAAATTGATAACCGAGGTATTTAAACCTCGGGTCGTCTTCTCAAGGAACTGCAGGGAGGTGTTCTTATTATTAGTTATAAGTTTTGTAAATTGAGGGTTTTGAAAGTAATGAACAAGTAATTTAAATGGCAAGTAAAATAAATAAATAACCATAAAATAAACTCTTGGCAAGGTATGAGAATTTGGAAGTCCTATCCGAGTTATCCTTATCAATGGTGATGAGAATTGATTTTTAATCCCACTTAGTTAGCCTTTACTAAAGCAAAGGAAGGTCAAGTGGACCAATTAGTTTGATCCTCAGGTCCTTCTCAATTTCTAAGAAAGGACTGGAGTTATTGAAGTTCAATTCAATTAGCAAAGACAACAATTATCAATCACGTTGAGTTTGATAACTCATGAGTTACCAATTACTTTACCAAAGCCAAAAGGGGAAAATCTAAATTATTAATATAAATAAAGGAAAGCAATCATAATTCTGAAATACCTCAAATTATATTAAATAGAAAACCAAATCTAAACATGAATGGTTCATAAGCCAATTTGGCAACAAAAGTAATTAAAGAAAAGCATTAAGGTATCTGAAAGTAAAAGAGAAATATAAAGTAAAAGGAATATTGAACCTGATAAGGAGTTGGAATACTAAATTGAAATAATAAGAAATCCTAATCCTAAAACCTAAGAGAGAGGAGAGAACCTCTCTCTCTAAAAACTACATTTAAACTATGAAAAGTGAATAATTGGAGACCTCCTCATGAATGGATGCATTCCCCCACTTTGTAACCTCTAATCTGTGCCTTCTGGACTTGGATCTGGGCCAAAAAGGGTTTCAGAAATTGCTGGGAGCGTTTTCTGTAATTTCTGGTGCGTGGCGTCTGTCAAGCGTCCGCATGGGTCACGCGGTCGCGTCATTTGAAGTTTTCCTTGTCACGCGCTCGCTTCGGTCATGCGTACGCGTCATCTGTGATCTGCTCATGGCGCGCATCCACGTCAATCACGCGTTCGCATCGCTGCCTTTTCGCGCTGGGCATGCGACCGCGTCGTCCATGCATTCGCGTCGCTGCCAGTTTCTTCAAAAACTCCATTTTGTGCTTTCCTTCCATTTTTGTATGTTTCCTTTCCATCCTTTAAGTCATTCCTGCCTTAGAAGATCTGAAACTTCTCAACACACAAATCACGGCATCAAATGGTAATAAAGGGTAATTGAAATAATTATTTTTAAGCATAGGAAACACGTTTTTCACATATATCACATAATAAGGAAGGGAAAGTAAAACCATGCAATTTACATGAATAAGTGGGTGAAGGGTTGAATAAATCACTTAAATTGAGCACAATATATATCATAAAATATGGGTTTATCAGCGTTCAACGCCCATGCTGCTGCCCCCTTGGGCGTTTAAATGCCCACACTCTGCCCTTTCCTGGCGTTCAACGCCAAGAGGGATACCTCTCTGGGCGTTTGAACTCCCAGTCTTTGCCCTTTCCTGGCGTTCAATGCCAGGAGTGGTGCTTCTCTGGGCGTTGAATGCCCAGAACCATCTTGTGCAGAGATCTGGTTATCTTCTATGGGCTTTTCGTTCTTATTGGGCTGAGGTTGGGAGCTTAAGGTTTTCTCACTCCTCAGCCCAATGGCTTGGCATTCATCTGTTATCTGCTTAGATAACTACTGCCTTGTCTGACTCAACTGGGCCTTTACATTTATGTTAGAAGCCTGAGTTTTTCACAAAGCCTCTTGCAGTTCCAGCATTTGCTGGGCAAGGGCTTGCAGTTGCTGAGTCAATGGGTCATCCTGCTCTGGAGGGTTAGGTTTAGCAACTACTACCTTAACCTATCCTTTTATAGAGGCCTCAGGGCATGAGTATAAATGCTGATTAATGGCAAGTGTCTCAATAAGCTCTTGGGCTTCTTGAATGGTCTTTCACATGTACATGGAACCACCAGTAGAGTGGTCCAATGACATTCTAGCCATGTCTGAAAGCCCATAGTAGAAGATGTCTAACTGTACCCATTCAGGAAACATTTCAGTGGGATATTTTCTTAGCATCCTCTTATACCTCTCCCAGGAATCATAAAGAGATTCACCATCTCCTTGTTTGAAACCTTGGATGTCCTGTCTCAGCTGAGTCACCTTTCTTGAGGGAAAGTATTGGTTTCAAAACTTGTCCACTAACTGTTTCTAAGTTTTTAAACTAGCTTTAGGCTGGTTATCCAACCGCCCTTTTGCTTGATCCTTTAAAGTAAAAGGAAAGAACAATAACCTGTAGACCTCTTGGTCTACTCTCTCACTGTGTACTGTGTCAGCGATCCTTAAGAAATCTGCAAGAAATTCTTTAGGTTCTTCCTAAGGAAGCCCAGAATACTGGCAGTTCTGCTGCACCAAAATAATAAGTTGAGTGTTTAATTCAAAGCTACTAGCTCTGATTTGAGGTATGCTGATGTTTCTTCCATAGAAGTCAGCATTGGCATTTGTATAAGATCCTAGAGTTCTTCTGAACTCCTTATTCCCACTTGGGTTCATGATTAAGAAAGGTAGAGGATGAAAAAGGAAGAAGATAGAAGGAGTAGAAGAAGAGATAGAAGTAGATAAGATAAACAATAATTAATTTTTTTAACCGAATTAAAATTAATTAACTAAAAACGAAAATAAAATTTGAAGAAGAATAAAGAGATATGGAAGAGAAGTTTTCAAAAATTGAGAGATAGAAGAGTTAGTTAGGAAGTTTTGAAAAAGAGGAAAGAGAAGATAAGTAACTAATTAAAAAGAGATTTGAATTTAAGATTTGAAATTTGAAAATTAAAATTTAAATTTTGAAAATTGAGATTGAAATTTGAATTTTGAAATTTGAATTTTGAAGTTTTAAAATTTTGAATTTTGAAAAAGTCAGTAAGATAAGATAAAGATTTGAAAAAGTTTTGATTTTTGAAAAAGTCAAATTTTGAAAATTGAAATTTAAAAATTAAAAATTGAATTTTGAATTTTAAATTTTGAGAATAGAAATCTGAAATTTAAATTTTGAAATTTTGAAAATTGAAATTTTAAATTTTGAAAGAAGATAAGATAAGATTTCGAAAAAGATATGATTTTTTATTTTGAAAAGATTTAA
>NC_029785.2:97705898-97709722 GCF_000816755.2 Arachis ipaensis | reverse complement strand
AATTTTGAAAGTTGAAATTTTAAAAATTAAAAATTAAATTTTAATTTTTAAATTTTGAGAATAGAAATTTGAAATTTAAATTTTTAAATTTTTAAATAAGATAAGATAAGATTTTGAAAAAGATATGATTTTTTATTTTGAAAAGATTTGATTTTTGAATTTTTAAATTTAAGATAAGATAAGATAAAAAATTTTAAAATTAAAATTTGAATTTTCAACTTAAAATAAAATAAAAAGATACTTTTTTATTTTTGAATTTAATGATGAAAGAGAAAAATAAGTAAAGGACACAAGACTTAAAATTTTTAGATCTAGCACCCTTTAATTTCGAAAATTTTTGGAGGGAAAACACAAAGGGACACCAAACTTAAAAATTTTAAGATCAAAACACAAAAGAGACTCAAGAACACTTTGAAGACTCACAAGAACACAAAATACATATTCAAAGACTTAAAGAACACAAGAACATAAAAATAACACCAAACTTAAAATTTTTAGAAAACTAACAAGAAATTTTCAAAAAACAAAAAGAAAAACACAAGAAAACACCAAACTTAAAGATTTGAAACAAGATTTAACCAAAGAAAATACTTTTGAAAATTTTTAGAAAGAAAGACTCCAAGAACATGAAAAATTCAACAAGAACAAGAAAATAAGACTCAAACTAAGAATACAAATTAAAAAATAAAATAAAAATTATTTTTAAAAAGCTTTTAATATTTTCGAAAGTTTAAAGAAGAAGAAAATAAAAATAAAGGACTCTAATCAAAGTTATACTCTTGCAAAAATCAAAGACTCAATAAGAATATAAATTGAAGAAAAGAAAAAAATATTTTTGGAAAGGATTTTAATTTTTCGAAAAAAGAAGAAGAAGAAAATGAAAATAGAGGACTCAAAACTCAATTAAAAGTTATCAAGAAATAAAGTACCTGATCTAGGGAGCAAGACAATCCGGCAGTTTGTCCAAACTCAACAATCCCCGACAACAGCGCCAAAAACTTGGTGCACGAATCCTGACACTTTCATACAGCTGTACCAGCAAGTGCACTGGGTCCTCCAAGTAATACCTGAGCGAGTCAGGGTTGATCCCATGAGGATTGTGGTCTGAAGCAAGCTATAGTTATCTTGCAGGTCTTAGTCAAGCAGATCAGAAGGTTGTTGGAAGAGTTGTCAAATTTGCATTAAAGGAGTATTGGAATAGAAATCAGTAAAATCGTTATAATTAAAGATAGAGTTGAGGATTGGAGTTGCTTCTTTCTGAGTTAACTCCGGTATTACTGCTCTCTTTGCTTGTGAGTAATTTCTTCAATGGCAGGCTGTGTGTGATTGACACTGGTTTGAGCAGCTACCAATACTCCTCTGGATCTGAACCCCAGGTTTAGTGCGGATCCATCTCTACTTCAGGGTGAAGCGTGTTAGGTTCTAGCCTCTACCACAGAGACCCTAATCTCCCTGTAAATCAGCTGAACTGATGTCTCGAAAAGCCCCCAATGAAGTCGTGGATTAACCGTCTGAGAGACATGTATTCAAGCTGGTGGTTCATCATTGTCCGATGAAAGACGCACTCTGAACCCATGTAGAATGTGATAACCTTATGCCAGTTCAACTCATTCATAGTGATGAAGAACGAATACACATCTTAGAATTAATCAAACACGGATCAAAGAGAAACAGTAATACTTTTATTAATTCATAGGACTCAATAGGGCTCCTCCCCTCAACCTAGGAGGTTTATAAATTCATATTGAAAGTAAAATAAAATGGTGAAAACGAAAATAGGGATAAATGGTGTATCATAAGTATGCATGTTACATGAATTAAATCTCTTAAATACTAAACTAATGACTAGTAAGGGTAAAACAGTCTATTTAGTGATAAAATCCACTTCTGGACGCTTGGAAGGGGACATGAAACTGGCGTTGGACGCCAGTTTTGGGCCTTCTAATCCGAAGCAAAGTATGAACTATTATATATTTCTGGAAAGCTCTGAAAGTCACCTTTCCATAGCAATTAAGAGCGCTCTATTTGGACTTCTATAACTTCAGATAGGCTCTTCTGAATGTAGGCAGGTCAGATCCAGACAGCATCTGTAGTGCTTTCTCTGTCTCTAAATCAGACTTCTGCTCTAGCTCCTCAATTTCAGCCAGAAAATACCTGAAATTGCCCAAAAATACAAAAAATCATAGTAGAATTCAAAAATATGAATTTAACACTAGAACTTGTAAAAACTCAATAAAAACTAAACAAAAACTGCTAAAAACTATATGAAAATGATGTCAAAAAGCGTATAAAATATCTGCTCATCAGGAGGTAAAAGTGTTCAACCTTCACCAGGACATCTTCCACCATGCCATATGCCCTTTTTAGGGACTTGTCTGCCATCTCCAGTGAGATCTTAGCAGGTTGGACCTCTAGAATTCCTAGCCTCTTGATTACAGAGAGACGCATGAGATTGATGCTTGACCTAAGGTTACATAATGCCTTCTTAAAGGTTATTGTCCCTATAGTATAGGGAATCTGGAAGCTTCTAAGGCAGCTTCTTCTAAACCAAGGCATTGAGCTCATTGGTCAGTACTGGAGGTTCATTCTCCAATGTCTCTGCATCAGAGGAACTAGCCTTTAGCTTTATAAGGATTGCCAAGAACCGAGCAATTTGCTCTTCTTTGGTCTCTTCTTCCTCATCTGAGAAGGAGTATTCTTCAGGCTCCTTTGCTTCCAAAGGGGCGTGTATAAAGACATCCTCATGAGTCCTGATTTCCTTCAGTTCCTCCTTTGTAGGTTCCTCTGTGGGTTCTGCCTTGGCTTCCACAATGAGGGCCTTGCACTCTTCCTTTGGATTTATCTCTGTGTTACTTGGAAGAGTGTTGGAGGGGATCTCTGGGATCCTCTTGCTTAGCTAACCGATCTGTACTTCTAAATTCCTGATGGAAGACCTATTTTCTGTCATGAAACTATGAGTGGTCTTAGTAAGATTGGAGACTATGGTGGCCAAGTCAGAGAGGCTCTGCTTGGGTGTCTCCATATGTTACTGAGATAGTTTGAATGGATTATTATTGAACCTATTTTGGTTCATTCCATTCTGGTTGTAGTTGAAGCGTTGTTGAGGCCTCTGCTGCTCTCTGCACCCCAAGTTAAGGTGGTTCCTCCATCCCTGATTCTATGTATTTGAATAGGGATTATTGTAGGAGGGTCTGAAGGGGTTTCCCATGTAGTTCACCTCCTCCAGTGTGGTCCAGGTGTAGTCATCAGCGTCCAACTCATACACTGTCTCTGGACAGTAAGCAGCTACGCTCTGTGTCCCACTCAAGTGCTGAGAGATCATGTTGATCTGTTGAGACATGAGCTTGTTCTGAGCTAATATGGCAACTAAGGTATCCACCTCTATAATGCCTTTCTTTTGGGTGGCCCACTGTTCACAGGGTTTCTCTCAGAAGTGTACATGTACTGGTTGTTGGAAACCATGTCTATGAGTTCTTGTACCTCTTCAGGCGTATTCTTCCAGTGGATGGATCCACCAGCAGAGTGGTCTGAGAACATCTTGGACATCTCAGAAAGGCCATCATAGAAGATCTCCAGCTTGGTCCATTCTGAGATTATGTCAGGAGGACATCTCTTTATCAGTTACTTGTATCTTTCCCAGGCTTCATAGAGGGATTCACCTTCTTTTTGTCTGAAGGTTTGAACTTCCACCTTAAGCTTACTTAACTTCTAAGGTGGAAATAATTTGGTCAAGAATCTATTGACCACCTTCTCCCACGTATCTAGGCTTTCCTTGGGCTGAGAATCCAGCCATAGCCTAGCTCTGTCTCTAACCGCAAAGGGAA
>NC_029785.2:97679439-97705376 GCF_000816755.2 Arachis ipaensis | reverse complement strand
AAACGCCAATCTCTGTCTCGATCCGATAGGGAAAGAGCATAAGCTTGTAGACTTCTGGATCTACTCCATTAGTCTTGACAGTGTCACATATCTGCAAGAAGTCAGATATGAATTTGTTGGGATCTTCTTGTGGTAGTCCATGAAACTAGCAGTTTTGTTGAACTAGAGTGACCAGTTGTGGTTTCACCTCAAAGTTGTTTGCATTGATGGCAGGGATGGAGATTCTGCGCTCATAGAAGTCAGAATTAGGAGTAGTGTAAGATCCAAGAACCTTTCTTACGTCTCCTCCATTATCTGGGTTAGCTGCCATTGTTGTTTCTTCAGCTTCTTGCTCAAGAGCTTCTGTGAGGTTACCTCTGGCTTTTTGAGCTTGCTGTAGGCATCTCCTTAGTGTTCTTTCAGATTTAGGGTTAGGATTAAAAAGGGGTTCTTTATCCCTATTCCTGCTCATAAAAGTAGATGAAACCAACCGAAAAACAAGAAAGGAATATTCTATGTCAGAGTATAGAGGATTCCTTGTGAGAGGGGTGAGATAAAGAAAAGAAAATAGAGGTGTCGGTTATTTAAAAGAATAATTTCAAAAATAGAGAGGGACGAAGGGATGAAATTTTCAAAAAAGAAGAGAGAGAAAGAGGTTAGGACTTTCGGAAAAAAAAGAAGAGAAAGTAGTTAGGATGTTTTGAAAAAGAGGAAAGAGAAAAAGAGAATTAAAGAGACACCAAACTTTTAAAATTGAAATAAGATAAAACAAGTAACTAACTAACTAACTAACAAGATTTGAAAATAAAATAAACGATTTGATTTTGAAAATTTGAAACTTGAAAGGGGAAAGTCAAAAGAATACTTTGAAATTTTAAAATTAGAAAGAAAAAGTCAAACAAGAAAAGATAAGATTTGAAAGTTTTGAAAAGATTTTGAATTTAAATTTTAAAATTTGAACTTTGAAAATTGAATTTTGAATTTTGAATTTTAAATTTTTGAAAATTAGAATTGAATAAAGATAAGATAAAATTTTGAAATTTGAATTTTAAAATTCAATTTAAGAAAAGATAAGATAACAAAGTTTAAAATTCAAAGAAAAGGAAAAAGATAAGATGAAGATCTAAAAAGATAGCAAGATAAACACTAAAAGATAACTATCAAGATACCAAACTTGAATTTTGAAATTAAACCAAGAAAAGATCACAAGAAATTTGAAAATTGAAATCCTGAAATTTGAATTTTTTAAAATTTGAATTTAAAATAAGATAAGATAAGATTTTTTCTTGAAATTCAAAGGAAGATAAAAAGATAAGATAAATATTTGAAAAAGATTAATAAGATAAACAATAAAATTTTAAATTTTGAAAAGATAAGTGAAAAGATAACTAATTAGGACACCAAACTTAAAATTTTTGGAAAACAAAAGGTAAGATTTTTGAAAATTGAAAGGGAAAACACAAAAAGACACCAAACTTAAAAATTTTAAGATCAAACCACACTATTTTTGAAAATTTTAAAAGAAAAACACAAGAGACGCCAAACTCTAAAGATTTTTAAATCAAACAAAGAAAATAGAAAAAACAATTCGAATACCAAGAAGAAAAAGTAAGAACAAGTTTTCAAAAACTCAAGAAAAGAGATACCAACTAAAGCCCAAAAGACAGAACAGTACAAACCTAACTGACACCAAACTTAAGAATTCACACAAGACTCAAATAAAAGACAAAGATTAAAGAAAAGAAAAGGTTTTGAAAAGTTTTTGAAAATGAAAAAACAAGAAACACAAAAATTGAAAGAAAACAAATAAAGGATACCTGATCTAAGGAACAAGACTACCGTTAGTTTGTCAATCTCAAACAATCCCCGGCAACAGTGCCAAAAACTTGGTGCGCAAAATTTAAACTCGCACAACTTAACCGGCAAGTGCACCGGATCATCCAAGTAATACCTCAGGTGAGTGAGGGTCGATCCCACGAGGATTGTCGGACTGAGCAAGCAGTGATTATCCTGCAGATCTTAGTCAGGCGAATGGAAAGTTGATTGGTTGTTGTTGAATGTGCATAAAATAAATAAGAAAATAATAAAGAAATAGCGAAGAAACAATAGTGAGAGATCAGCTAAGGTTTTGGAGATGCCTTATCTTTCCAGATTAACTTTTATTACTGTCTATTCCAATAATGAATGATTCATTCCATGGCAAGCTATAAGTGATTAATGCCACGCTAATGGTCATTAATCTCCTCTTATCCACATCAAATTCCACGCTAGTGGTCATTCAATCTGAACGAGGGTGAAGCTCTAGCAGGGCCCTAATCGGAAAATGAAGCTTTATGATTCTAGCTTATACCACAGAGGCCCTAATTGCCCCAGGCTTGGATGAATAGATGTTCCCATGTCCCCAACAAACGTATGGATTAGCTGTCTAAGAGATGTATAATCAAGCTTATAGTTCAATGCTATCCCTCTTAAGACTCGCAAGAACCCATGTAGGACAAGAGGTCATACGCTAGTTCCACCCCAGATTTATAAGGATTGAAGAACGAAGATACATCTTAGAATGGAATCAAATATAGATTGAAATAGAAATAGTAGTATTAATAATCCATGAGAATCAGCAGAGCTCCTAACCTTAACCTAGGTGGTTTAGTGACTTATGCTTTACAGAAAATGAAAGTAATAGAAGAAGATGAGGCAGAAGATCCTAAACATGGGTGATCTTCTCCTATATATACTAATCTACTAATGGAAATGTACAGAAATATGATAAACTAGACTAAAGGTGTAAAAATCCACTCCTTGGCTCACTTTGATGAGTGTTTTGGGCTGAGCTTGGTGTATGGTTTGAGGAATGGGTGTTGAACACCCATTAAGGGGTTAACTGCATGCTGCCTTGCTCCCTTTGGGGCGTTGAATGCCAAGTGTGGGCGTTCAACGCCTAATATGGGTAGTCTCCTTCAAATAAAAGTATAGACTATTATATATTGCTGGAAAGCCCTGGAGGTTAACTTTCCAACGCCATCGAGAGTGCGACATTTGGACCTGTGGCTCCAGAATTGCTCGTTTGGATGCATAGAGGTCAGGATCTGACAGCATCTACACCCTGTTCTTTGCCTCTGAATCAGACTTTTCCAAAACTTGCCAATTTCAGCCAGAAATTACCTGAAATTATAACAAAAACACAAAGACTCAAAGTAGAATCCAAAAAGTGATTTTTGCATTAAAACCTATTAAAATTAACTAAAACTTAATGAAATATAACTGAAAACACTAAGAAAACAATGCCAAAAAGCGTATAAAATATCCACTCATCACAACACCAAACTAAAACTGTTGCTTGTCCTCAAGCAACCAATAACAAAGTAGGACTAATGGAAGAGAAGAATACAATAAGTCTCAGAGTTGTCAATGAAGCTCAGCTCCAATTAGATAAGTGGGACTATTAGCTCTTTACTTCTGAACAGTTTTGGCATCTCACTTTCCTTTGAAGCTTAGAAATGTTGGCATCCCTTGGAACTAGAATCTGGATGATATTATTGGTTCTCTTCTTTTGGTTTTTCTTGATTCTTGAACACAGCTTCTTTTTTAGTCTAGCCGTGACCCTAAGCGTTTTGCTTTCCTGTATTACCACCGAATACGTAAATGCCGCAAACACTTAACTGGGGGAACCCTTTGGATTCTACTTTAGCTTTGCTTAAAGTCCCAGACAGTGGTGTCCAAAGTTCTTAGGCATACTCTTTTGTTTTGTATCACGACTTTAACTGCTCAGTCTCAAGCTTTTTACTTGACACCTTCACACCACAAGCATTTAGTTAGGGATAGCAGTTCATTTGAACTTTTTAGGCCGATTTTGACCCTCCTAACTATTGATGCTCAAAGCCTTGGATCCTTGCTCTTTGATTTTTCTTTTGAGCTTTTTTCTATTTCTTTTTATTTTTTCTTTTTCTTTTTGCTACTTTTTCTTGCTTCAAGAACCAATATTTTGGATTTTTCGGAGCACCAATAATACTTCTCTAAATTCATCATTCTTTCAAAAGCCAATATACTTAACTCCACTATCAAATATGTACTGTTTAATTCATACATTCAGAAAGTAAATGCAAAGCCACCACATCAAAATAGTTGGACTAATCTTAAGATATAACTTAAAATTTTTGTATCTCAGTATTTTTTTTTCAAATAAATTTCTCTTTTAAGCATGGTGATGGATACATAGGATAATTTATAGCCAAGAGACAATGTAAGAAAAGAACAAAATACTCAAGATGGTCATGCACTAGAAATAGAAGACAGACAATAAGATAAAGAAACAATGGAAAACATAAATTAACATAAGCAAGGGAGTAATGGAACATGGCCACCTTAGTGTCAGCGGCTACTGCTTCCTCTAGAGAATCCAATGGAACATTTGAGCTCCACTATGTCTCGCCCCTACCTCAGTTGCTCCTCCCTCATTGTTCTTTGTTCTTCTCTTATCTCATGGAGGATGGTGGCGTGCTCAGTGTGCTCCACTCTTAGCTGCTCCACATTTGAGCTCAGCTCCCCTATTGAGGTATTCAGTTGATCACAATAGTCACGAGGAGGAAAGTACATCTCTGGTGGAGGCAGCTGCATAGGCTCTTGTTGGGATCCTTGTGCCGGTTCTCTAACATGCTCCATCCTTCTTTTTGTGATGGACTTGTCTTCCTCAATGGGAGTGTCTCCTTCAATGACAATTCCAGCTGAATTGTACAGATGACATATGAGGTGAGGGAATGCTAGCCTTGCTCGGGTGGAAGGCTTTTCAGCCACCTTGTACAATTCTTGAGGTATCACCTCATGTATTTCCACTTTATTTCCAAGCATAATGCAATGAATCATTATTGCTCGGTCTATGGTAACCTCTGATCGGTTACTTGTGGGGATGATGGAGTGTTGGATGAACTCCAACCATCCTCTAGCTATAGGCTTGCTGATAAACCCCAATTTTGTGGTTTCTCTTGTGCTTAATTTGGTGGATTTTATCAACTTTTCTCACATTTATTCAATGAAATAGCATGATTTTGTAATTCTCCCTAAATTTGTGCTTAAGTGTGAAAACATGCTTTTTAGGCCTTTAAATCACTAATTTTAATTCACTTTAATTCCATTCGATGCCTTAATATGTTTGTTGAGTGATTTCAGATTCATAAGGCAAGTATTGGATGGAAGAAATGGAGAGAAAAGCATGCAAAGTGGAGAATTCATGAAGAAATATACATTTGAAAAATTAAGGGCCACACGCACACGTCATCAACGCGTACGCATGAGAAGAAAATCTTCATAGCCACGTGCACACGTCACTAACGTGTATGCGTGGGAAGGAATTTCGGCCAGCGATGCGCACGCATGGTCCATGCGCACGCATGACGAGCGGCACGTGACTCGCTTAAAGTGAATTCACTGTGGGCGATTTCTGAGCTTCCCAGGTCCAAATACAACTCGTTTCTGAGGGTATTTCATGCAGAATTCAAGCTTGGACAAAGGGGGGAGCAATTAGTTTTAGGTTAGCATCATGTAGGTTAGTTTTCTAGAGAGAGAAGCTCCCTTTTCTCTCTAGAATTAGGGTTTTAGGTTAATTGCATCTTAGATCTAGGCTTAATTTCTTGTTTTCATCTTGTTTCTTTTACATTTTCATGCTCTAATAGCTTAATTCCCTAGTTTCTTCTTGTTAATTTCTCTTTTATGCCCTTTTTATGTTTATGAACACCCTTGTTAGATTTTGATTTCCTTTAATGAAATTTATGTTTTATGTTCTTTTATTGCTTAATTGAGTTGTTATTGTTAATTTCTTGCATTAGGTAGTTGTAGATTTAATTTTTCTTGCAATTTATTATACTTTCCTTTTATGCCTTCCAAGTGTTTGATAAAATGCTTGGTTGGATGTTAGAGTAGATTTTTTAGCATTCTTGGCTTGGAAAGAGAAATTAGGCAATCTTGAGTCATTAATACCCAACTTATGTTGTTGATCTAGAGTTGTTAGTTAATATTGTTTCCATTGACTCTAATCTCTTGATAATTCAATTAGTAAGTTGATTAGGACTTTTCGATTGAGATTAACCAGTCTTATTTGACTTTCTCTCGTGTGAAGATAACATTGTACTTTCTTCCATTGTTGGAGTTGACAAAATAGGATTAACTCTCATTAATTATTGTATGATAATTAATGACTAGGATAGAAATCCTATATTCTCAATCCTTGCCATGAATGTCTCTCTTTATTACTTGTTTTCTTTAGTTGTTGCTTTATTTTCTTGCCATTTATTTTCTTACCCCTTTCTACTAACCCAACCCCTTGGATACCATAACCAATAATATGCATACCTCATTGCAATTCCTTGAGATGATGACCCAGGACTAATACTCTCGGTTATTTTTATTGGGTTAAACTTGTGACAACCAAAACTCTAAACTTTGATTGAGGATTGTTTGTTGGTTTAGAACTATACTTGCAACGAGATTTCATTGAGAAATTCTTTTCCAACAATGTTCTGTCTATCAAGTTTTTGGTGCCGTTGCCAGGGAATTGCAATGTGTGCTTGTTATTGGTTATTGTATATATGTGAATATTGTGAATATGTTTGCCTTTTGTTTCTTTGTTAGTTTTTGCTAGTTTTAGGATTTGGCTTTCTTCGTTTCTTGTTAGTTTTTGTTTTCATTTTCTCTTGCTACCATGAATTCTCACCCCTTTGGCTATAAGTTTGGTTCAAATTATGTGGTAGGAAATGAGAACTACAATGACAACGTGCATTAAGGATGGAACAATCAAAGATGGAAGGAGCCTCAAGAAATTGATCAACCTTCTTGGCAACAACCTCCTCTAGTTTCTTATGGGTACAATCCAACTCCTAATGCATACCAATCTAATGTATGTTGCGACCCTCATTGTGATTGTCAACCACAACCACCACATACATATGACCCCTTCCCTCAACATAGCCCTCAATAACCATACTCACAGGCCCTCTACCACTAAATACCTCCATATGACCCTAATTCTTATCCACCATACGAACCACCTTTTGAGCCATATGAACCATACATAGAACCACCACCATTCCAACACAATTACAACCAAGAACGACCTCAATATACACCATCTCCATACCCTTACCAAGATGAACCACCTTCCAATTATGAACCCTTTCCCACAAACAATGAACTCTCTCTTCCACCCACATATTCATTGGATCAATCTCTCCAACCCCTAATGCAAGAACAATAAGAACTTCTAATTTATTGCCAAAAGCAAAGGGAAGTCATGGCTAACTTAACCAAAGTAGTGAGCCAATTGGTATTATTGTGCTCAACTATCCAAGATACCTTTATTGCTAAATGTGGATGATTAGTTGAGGAGAAAAATGAGAAGGAGAATTTGGAGCTTCAAGATGGAGAAGAGAAGTTGAAACAAGAAGTGCAACAAAGGGAGGAAGTTGAGACAATTGAGCCGGAAGGAATGGTTGAAGATTTAGGAGATGTTGAAAGTCCATGGGAATGTAGACTTATAGAACCCTCTTCCAAGAAGCTTGATTTTGATGTTGAGGAGGGTGTACAACCTCTAAAGCATATCATGATTGAAGACTTTGAAGAGGTTGATCAAGAGATGGATTCAATCATTGATGAATTCCTATCTAAAATTGAATCTTCTCCCATTGGGCTTGACATAGAGATTGAAGAAGAATATGCACAACCTCCCATGCCCTTGGTAAACAATGAAGAAGAAGTTGAATTGGAAGAAAGCTACCAAGAGAAAGATGTTAAAATTGAAGAAGCTTGCAAGTAGGTTGAAGTTGTCAAGGAAGAATACAAGGGAGTAGAGCTTGCAAGGACATTGGAGATACCTCTCCCCAAGCCATCACCATCCATCCTTTTATTCAAGTGGGTAAACCTCTCATCTCTAAGCTTTATTATCCCACTTGAATATGGTTTGCTTGAGACGGATGGTCAACTTAGAGCTCTTTGTGGTTTTAAGAGCAAAAGGGAGATGGTTAGTGGTTGGAAGCATCACTCTAGGTTTATCATGGTTGGAAGCTTAAGGTTTAGGAGCAATGGTTGGTGTAGAATCAATTTGCATGGGTCTAGAAGGATGTTTGGGTGCTCAACTGAGAATTCCAAGGCTAAACCACCTGGAGGAAATTACTGTGATCAACTTGAAGATGGGTGTCAAAACAAAGTGTGGGATCCTAGATTACAAGAAGAGGATTGATTTTGGAAGCTCATGGTTTGTGAAGAACTCCATCAAAGCTTGAAGCTATTAATTTTGAATGATGGAGCCTATTGGAGATTCAAGCATTGGAGGATGTTCAATGATGGATTCAAGCACAAGCCACCTTCATGAAGAACTCCCCATAAATCCAACTTAAGGACAATAAACAAAAGTGCTAGGTAGGAGACACCCCATCATGGCAAACTCTTTTCATTTTTCTCTTTTGTATATATTGGTAAATTAGTTTAATTTCATGTTTAATATAGTTTGTTGAGTTTATTTGGGAGTCTAGTATGTTAAATAACGTTTTATGGTGTTTTGGTAGCTGTTTGGAGGTTTGGAATGCTTGGTTTGGTACAAGAGCTTGGAAAAATTTTGAAAAACAGAGCACCATGCCACGCGTATGCGTTACCCACGCGTACGTGTGACTCCAAGTTTTTCGACCACCCACGCGTACGCCTCGCCCATGCGTACGCGTGACATCCAAATTTTTATGCTCCCATACAAATTCCAGAGAGTTGCGCACGTTTTAGGCTGGAATTATGCCTCTAGCACAAAATCCACCCACGCGTACGCGTCACCCCACGCGTACGCGTCACTTATCTCTTTATGCGCCCACGCGTACGCGTCGCACCCTATTTATGCAAATCACCCTTATGCGTGACATGACGCGTACGTTGCCCTTGCCCTATTTCACCACTCTTCTTTTCTTCACCTCTTTCCATTACTTTCCTTCTTCCATCTTCTCTTCTCTTTTTTTCCTTCTTCAACCACCATCCGACACTACCAATCACCATCTATCACCAACTTCCTTAGTTAGTTAGTTATTTAGTTAGTTTAATTTTTGTTTAATTTTTGTTTTCATGATAAGTGTTGGATTATTAATTTTGTTTGCTGTTTATTACTGCCTATTATTAACTTGATGCTATTGTAGCATAGTTGTTGTTAATTTTCATTGTTGGATTTCTTAATTGAGGTTATAAGTGTTACTTGGTTTTGAGTTCTTAATGCTTAACCTTTTTGAACACCAAGTACATGTGACATTACCTTCAAACTCTCTACTAGGGGTGTTCGCGGTGCAGTTTGGTTCGATTTTGTAAAGAAAAGTCATCCGATCCAATCATTTAATTAAACTGCGATTCGGTTTGGTTCGGTTTTTTACCGAGACCATCCAAAACAAACTATACCAATTAAAATCAGTTTGGTTTGGTTCGGTTTGTTCGGTTTTTTTAATCCATTCAAACAAAAACCTACCGTACTATTTCACAAGGTCATAATATTGAAATCATAGAACACATACATAATAATTGACAAAAGTCTTGATCTAATGAAGTTGAACAACAAAAATAATTACAATACGATAATTAAAGTAATTAAAAGTTTAATAGTCAACACAACAAAAGATACAAATACATTTTTGGCAAAAGATAGCCACGTTTTTGTGTTTTCTCTAGCAAAACAGCGAAACTTCTTTAAGCAAATCAACCTAAAATCAAAAAGCAGTTACATAATAATAACAATAATACTTGAAAAATCAGAATCATTGAAAAACAAAATTGTAAATACAAAATTATTCAAAAAAAATAGAATTGTAAATACTTCTATATGTTGTACATGAATCGGGTGATTTAAAACTCTGTCTTTCAAAAAAATATTATAAAAAATATGAATACTACAGCAACATGGTTGATTATATGGACTCTGGAGTATATGTGGATTATGTTTTACAGCTCAATCATTATTATCTCTATGAACTGAATTCAGCAAAGAGTAGAGAACCATGATCAGATAATAATAGCCAAGAAAATTTGAATAAATTATTAGAAATAGGTCAAAATTATAACAATCCCAAAATTAAAACAACATAAACTAGAACACCAAACCACAAATTCAAATTAGATAATTAAAACAAGAACACTCAGAACAATTTTTCCAAAAAAAAATTATCTAACAGCCACAAATTTTCAAATTAGAGAACTACATATTATCAAAGCTACAAGAACAAATTAGAAAGAACATAACCAAAAATCCTAATTTAAAAATCATAATAGCAAAATAAAAATACAACCAAATATTAGAACAAAACTGAGAACAAATAATCGTATCCAAAAAAAATAGAACAAATAATTTACTTGAGAGGCATCCCTATTCTAGATGCAGAGGAATGCTACTGCACCGACTGCAGCACGGTGGACGATGGACGACATCTTCGAAGTATGACTGATGGGCGACGAGCAACAGACGACGGCGGTTTTACCTGCGATAGAAGGAAAGGGAGAGGTTGCGACTTCGAGGGAGGGAAAGGGAGAAGCTGTGACTGCAAGGAGAGAAACGACAACTGTGAACTGCGAAAGGAGGAAAGGAGGGAGAGGGGACTGTGCCGTGGTGTAGTCTGGATCGCCACTGCTGGGAGAGGCTGGGAGGGATGGGTTCAGTGCTCAAACTGGGAGAGGTTGGGAGAGGTGGGTTCAGCGCTCAGCTGGGAGGGGATGGGAGGGCTGGGTTTGGCTGTGTGCTAGGAGGGGTTCCTTTGAGTTTGAACGCGTTAGGTTAGGCTGTTAGGGTTAGGGAAATCTGATTTGGGGGTGGGCCGGTAGGGTAACGGAATTGGGCTAATGGGATAATGGGGTAATGGAATAATGGGTTTTTTAGGTGACCGGTTCGGTTCGGTTTGGTTAAGGTTTTCAGTGTCAGAACCGAAAACCGAACCGAACCGCAGAAAAAATAGCAAAATATAATTTTTTCATTTTATTCAGTTTTTGGTTTATTCGATTTTCGATTTGTTTGGTTCGGTTCATCGGTTTTGTTCGGTCTGGATCGATTTTGAACACCCCTACTCTCTACATTTTTTGAATTGCATGTTTTGGCCACCATGCATTCGTTATCCATTGTTAGGCAATTATGTATTATCAATGCATTTTTTGTTAGGTGATGCTTGTTTATGATTGACCCTTATTCACATCACCTATTTCATGCATTGAGATTTTGGAATTGTGAAATTGGATCGAAAGCTTACCTAGTGACATATTTTTGAGCTTTTCAAGCTTTGTGGACCACGCTTGCAATGCGATTGATTTTCATTTCTATCCTCTTTTCCCTAAGTTTCATAGCACCCATGTGTTCCACCTCTATGTCACTTAGGTGTTGCAAACAAACTTCAATATGTGTCATTGTTTGATGTGTGAGCTCTATATTTCATTTGGTTCATTAAGTTTCCTTACACATCAATCAATGTCCATTCATTATCCAATTTCACAATTGCTTGATTTTTGCTTGAATGCTTTTATGCTTCTTCGTTGCTTGGTTTGGTTGTCTTAACCTACAAGTTCTCTTTAAAGTATTTTAAGTACACTAGAATGAGTGAAGTGCGCCCTTCTTTTGTGTAATTGTGATATAGCTCTCTATGATAGTGTGTGTGTTCTAAATGACACCTAATTTAGAATTTACACACCTATTCTTCCTTAATGTCACACTAATTCACTCACTCAATTCTAGTGATTTTTTTCTCATTCCAACAATCTACGTTTCCTTGCTTTTGCATTTACTTCTCTTACTATCCTATTTTCTATTGCTCAGGATGATTTGTCATAAGTAGAAATGGAAGCGGGAGAAAAAGAACATGCAGCAACCGGTTGATCCACCAATTGAAGGTGGCAACTTGAAAAGTCGGCATACCCCCTCGCTCATCTTTGAATGCACCGAGGACGGTGCAAACTTTTAAGTGTGGGGAGGTCGTCTGAAAAAAAAATTTTAGAACTTGCTTGAATTATACATTGTGGAACATGATTTTTGAGCTAAGAACACATAAGCATGTGAGTTTTGAGCCTAATTGTGTGGTTACGTCATATAACCACCTATTTTAATTCTTGTGTGTATTATTCTCTTTCTATGATTGCAATATTTGATTTGTTTGATTCTTTATGTCCATTATTTTATGTATGAATGCACTTATATGATTGAGCCCATTGTTTCAAATAGCTCACTTACCCAAATAGCCTACCTTTTATCTTCCATTGTTAGCCAACTTTGAGCCTATGCTAAAACCATTTGTTCTTAATTTTAGCACATTACAAGTCTTAAAGCGAAAAATAATAAAGTCCCTTGTTTGGATCTTTGATTAGCTTAGGCTATTGAGAGTGTTTATCATTTAATTTTGGGAGAGAGTTGGGAACATTGGATAGAGATAAAAGTGTGTTTTTGTATTTTTGTGAAAATTTTAGGAATTGGGTACATACTCATGTATTAATCATGTTTAAACTATGTGCATTGGTACCTTTGTATATAATTCATCAAAGGAGAAAGAGAAAAACAAAAGAAAAAAATGTAGAAAAATAAAAAGAAAAAAATAGAAAAAGAAAGAAAAATAAAAGCAATAAAAAGGGGACAAAATGCCCCAAAGTGAAGTTCGATAATAATCAATGCATATGAGTTGTGATCAAAAAGAGAGTGCATGAGTATGTGAAAAGGTGAAGAATGGATAGTTAGGTTTTCTTTAAATAGTATAGGTTGTTATATAGGTTAGGTGGGAAGCTTAGGTTAATCAAAGATTCAAATTTCAAGCTCACTTAACCATATACAATCCTACCTTGACCCTAGCCCCATTACAACCTTGTGGAAAGACCTCATGATATTTGTATGCATGAATTAAATAATTGTTGATTGTTAGATGAAAAAAAATCTTAGAAAGCATGATTAGAAGAGAATTGAGTGAATCAACCCTATACACTTGAGCGACTAGAGCGGATACACATCCGTTGAGGGTTCGATTACTTAATTACACGTTTCCTCCCATGATCATCTCTTTTCTTGCAAGTTTGTACATTCTTTTTAATAACTCAATTCAATTGTGGGTTTGATTTGATTGCTATTACTTTAGCCATTATGCTTATATATGTATTCTTGAGATTTGATTTATTTTGACTAAGTGGTTGCATCCATTTAGATAGTTGCATTTAGATAGGTTGCATTTAGGTAGTTTGCATTGAATAAATGTTGATACCCTTTGTTTCTTTCTTGAGTTTAGCATGAGGACATGCTTAGTTTAAGTGTGGGGAGGTTTGATAAACCCTAATTTTGTGGTTTATCTCGTGCTTAATTTGGTGGATTTTATCAGCTTTTCTCACATTTATTCAATGAAATAGTATGATTTTGTAATTCTCCCTAAATGTGTGCTTAAGTGTGAAAACATGGTTTTTAGGCCTTTAAATCACTAATTTTAATTCACTTTAATTCCATTCGATGCCTTGATATGTTTGTTGAGTGATTTCAAATTCATAAGGCAAGTATTGGATGGAAGAAGTGGAGAGAAAAGCATGAAAAGTGGAGAATTCATGAAGAAATGAGCATTTGGCATATTAAGGGCCATGCGCATGCATCATTCACGTGTACGCGTGAGAAGAAGATCTTCATGGCCACGCGCACGCATCACTCACGCATACGCGTGGAAGGAATTTTAGCTAGCGACGCGGACGCGTCGTCCATGCACACGCGTGACGAGCGGCACGTGACTCGCTTAAAGCGAATTCGCTGGGGGCAATTTCTGAGCTTCCCAGGCCCAAATCCAACTCATTTCTGAGGGTATTTCATGCAGAATTCAAGCTTGGACAAAGAGGGGAGCAATTAGTTTTAGCATAGGATCATGTAGGTTAGTTTTCTAGAGAGAGAAGCTCCCTCTTCTCTCTAGAATTAGGATTCTTAGGTTAATTGCATCTTAGATCTAGGGTTTAATTCTTGTTTCCATCTACTTTTTCTTTATAATTTCTTGTTCCTAAATTTTTTTTCTTCTTAGTTCTCTTGTTAATTTTCCTTTTATGTCATTTTTATATTGATGAACTCTTTGTTGGATTTGGGTTTTTTTTAATGCAATTTGATGTTTCTATGTTTATTGTTGCTTGATTGAGTTGTTGTTATTGTTTCCTTGCAATTGGGTAGGTGTAGACTTTAGATTTCTTGCAATTTAACATGCTTTCCTTTTATGCCTTCCAAGTGTTTGACAAAATGCTTGGTTGGATGTTAGAGTAGATTTTTTAGCATTCTTGGCTTGGAAAGAGAAATTGGGCAATTTTGAGTCATTAATACCCAATTTAGATTGGTGATCTAGAGTTGTTAGTTAATATTATTTTCATTGACCCTAATCTCTTGCTAATTCAATTAGTGAGTTGATTAGGACTTTTGGATTGAGATTAACTAGTCCTATTTGACTTTCTCTCATATGAAGATAAAATTGTACTTTCTTCCATTGTTAGAGTTGAATAAATAAGATAAACTCTTGTTAATTATTGAATGACTAGGATAGAAAGCCTACATTCTCAATTCTTGCCATGAATGCCTCTTTTTAGTAGTTGTTATCTTTAATTGCTTGGTTTATTTTCTTGCCTCTTTTTACCAACCCAACCCCTTTGATACCATAACCAATAATGTGCATACCTTACTGCAATTCCATTGAGAGACAATCCAAGGTTTAAATACTTCGGTTACTTTTTATTAGGTTGGACTTGTGATAACCAAGATATTAAAATTTGATTTGAGCATTACTTATCAGTTTGGAACTATACTTGCAACGAAGTTTTTCCAGCACCAAACTTAAGAGCCTTGCTTGTCCTTGAGCAAAATAACAAAAGAAAAAGAGAGGAGTAGAAGAAGAAGAATGTAGATGGAGAAAAAGAGAGGGGGAGCTTCGGCCTTGTGGGGGAATAAGGAGCAAGGGTGTTGTGTAGAATGTAAAGTGAGAGAGATGAGAGGGTTGTGTATGTGTGTATATGGGAAGGGGTGAATGAGAGGGTATTTATAGAGTAGGGAAGGGGTTGGGTTCGGTTGTGAGGGAGGGAAGAATAGGTGGGAAGGGATTGAATTTGACGTGGGTGGGGTTGGTGGGAGTTATGATGGGATTTATGAGGGTGTTGGGAAAAGTAAGTGTTGAGGAGAGGGAAAGTAGGGTGTGGGTTTCAAGGTTTAGAAAGGGTAGGAGATAGAGTGTAGGTTAGGTAGGGAAGGTGGGGTAGGTGTAAATTCAGTGGGACCCGCAGCGAAAAAGCTTTTCCAACTCGAGCTGCCTGTCCCCTTTAGGGCATTAAACGCCTAGCCTTGCTCCTTGGCTGGCGTTCAACGCCAGGCTTTGCTCCTAGATGGGCGTTGGACCCCCAGGGTACTCCCTGGCTGGAGTTCAACACCAATGCTTGCCCCCCTTAAGGGCCTTGAACGCCTAGCCTTGCTCCCTGGCTAGCGTTCAACGCCAAGCTTATGTACCTTAGGGGCTTTGAATACCCCATCTTTCTCCTTGTCTGGCATTCAACGCTAACAAGGGGTTCTCTCCAGGGTATTCTGTTTCCAACACTGAATGTCTCTGTTTATATTCTAAGTTCTGCACATGATCACAAACATTAAAAAGTAAAGGAAAACTATGGAAATAAACTAATAATATATGAAAAGAGATAAAAACAATAGTACTCTACTCATGGTTGGGTTGCCTCCCAACAAGCACTTCTTTACCGCCACTAGCTTGACGGACAGCTCCTTTACGGAGGTGAATAGGGGCTCAGATCTTCGCCCCTTACAATGAACTTCCTTCCTATGCTCTCATGGATAAGCTCCACATGTTCTAGAGACAGGACTAAAGGTGCGAAAATCCACTCCTGGGCCCACTTTGATGAGTGTTTTGGGCTGAGCTTGGTGTCTGGTTTGAGGAATGGGCATTGATCGCCCATTAAGGGGTTAATTGCATGTTGCCTTGCTCCCTTTGGGGCGTTGAACGCCTGGTTTGGGTGTTCAACGCTGGGCTTCCTCCCTTTGGGGCATTGAATGCCAGAAATGGGTGATTTGGGCGTTCAACGCCCAATATGGGCAGTCTCCTTCAAAGAAAAGTATAGACCATTATATATTGCTGTAAAGCCCTAGAAGTTAGCTTTCCAATGCCCTTAAGAGCATGTCATTAATTCTCGTTTGAATGCATGGAGGTCAGGATCTAACAACATCTACACTCTGAATCAGACTTTGCCAAAACTTGCCAATTTGAGTCAGAAATTATCTGAAATCATAACAAAAACACAACAACTCAAAGTAGAATCCAAAAAGTTATTTTTGCATTAAAACCTATTAAAATTAACTAAAACTCAATGAAACATAACTGAAACTAATAAAACAATGCCAAAAAGTATATAAAATATCCACTCATCAATCATGAAAAGTATTATTGTTCCCTAACTCAAAATTTTCAATAATTTACTTGATTATTTTTAATATATTTAATTACTAAATTTGTACTTTTATAATTATTTTTATATTATTTTTTGTTAGATTTTATTTACTTTTACTTGATTTTAGTGCAAAAATCACCTTTGGATGCTACTTTGAGTTTTTCTTGTGTTTTTACGGTTTTAGGTGAAATTCGGAGCAGTTTGGAGAAGCCTAGAGCAAGAAAGGAAAATGCTGGCAGCACCCTCCCTGGGCACTGAACACCCACCTGGTGTTTGGCGCCAGCAGAGGGCGCAAGATCAAAAGCGCGCTTCCCTCTCCTGGCGTTTAACGCCCAGTCCTAAAGTTGGACGCCAGCAAGCAGCCCGTTTCACACCTCTTTAGGCCCCAAGTGGATTTAGCACTTATTAGTTTTATTTTATTTTCTCATTGTAATCTTCATTCACAAATAATATCTTTTAGTTTTAGCATTTATTATTAGGTTAGTATTTAAAGGAAAAGATCAAATTAGGTTTAGGATCTTCTTCCTTCGACACTTTTCCAGAACCCTGTTTTCTTTATAAGTTATGAGCAACTAAACCTCTTGGTTAAGGTTAGGAGCTCTATTTATTTCTATGGATTAGAACTATTATTCTTCTATTTTAATTAATGTTTGATTCAATTCTAAGGTGTTATTTTTGTTCTTAATCTTATGAAATGGGTGGAACGAAAGTATGACCATTTTCTACATGAGCTCTTGTGATTCTCGAGAGAGTTATCTCGCTTGAGCTACAGCTTGAAAACACTCCTCCTAAATTGATAATTACATGAACTAATTGGGATATGTGACATATAATCCTGTTAGCTTTGGGTAATTAGGGTTTTTGTGGTGTTAAACTAGTTTTTTGAACTTAACCCTCTAATCAGAATTGAGTGACCATGAGAGTAGCGTTTGATGAAGGTTAGGGGAGATTAAATCACTAAGAGATTAGGATTTAATCACTTATGGTTTGCTATAGAATGAATCACTCATTGTTAAAATATGTGGTAAGACGTTTTAATCCGGAAAGATAAACATCTCCGAGACTTTAACTATTTTCTTATCATTGTTTTACACCAAGCCTTTTTTTAATTTTCTTTATTATCTTGTTTTATGCGTTTTCAACAACAACTCCCTTTACTATTTGCTTGACTAAGTCCAACAGGATAACCATTTCTTGCTCAGTCTAACAATCCTCTTGGGATCGACCCTCACTTACCTGGTATTACTTGGATGACCCGGTGCACTTGTCGGTTAAGTTGTGCGAGTTCTAGTTTCGCGTACCAAGTTTTTGGCGCCGTTGCTGGGGATTGTTCGTGATTGACAACTACCGGTTGTCTTGTTCCTTAGATTAGGTATTTTTATTAGTTTTTGTTTATTTTTTCTCTTTTTAATTTTTTATTTCTATCTTGTTTATTTTTCCTAATTTTCAATTTTTATCTTAATTATTTTTCTTTAATTACTTTCCTTTTAATTTTGAATTTTTCATATTTATTTATTTTTTCTTATTTTCAAATTTTCTTTGCCTCAGTTATTTTCTTTTAGTTTCTGATTTTAAGTTTGGTATTCCCTTAGTGTTTTATCTTTTCCTTTCGAAAATTCTTGAAATTTTTTTACTTATTCTAATTTATTTTGGAAAATCTTTTTAGGTTATTTTTTCATCTTTTCTTTCGAATTTTTTTTCGTTAATTGTTCACTTTATTTTATTTTATTTCTTTCTTTTAGGATATCTCATAGGGAGTGCCCTATACTTTGACATAGAGACTCCCTCTTTTTTCTTTGTTTCTTGTTGTTTATGAGCAGGAACAGGGATAAGGAACCCATTCTTGATTTTGATCCTGAGTCTGAGAGGACCTTAAGGTGGCGTTTGCAACAAACTAAAGCTTACAAATCCGGAGAGAATCTCACAGAAACCTTTGAGAAGGAAGTTGAAGAGACCACTATGGAAGCTAATGGAGGAAATCCGAATGCTGAAGAGCATGCAAGGAAGGTGCTTGGCTCATACACTGTACCCACTACTGACTTCTATGGGTGCAGTATATCTGTACCTGCCATTGGTGCCATTAATTTTGAGCTTAAGCGTCAACTGGTCACTCTGGTGCAACAGAACTGTTAGTTTTTTGGACTCCTGTAAGAGGACCCCAACAAATTCATATCTAACTTCCTGCAGATCTGTGACACTGTTAAGACGAATGGAGTGAACCTTGAGGTTTACAAGCTCATGCTCTTTCCTTTTGCTGTAAGAGACAGAGCAAAGCCATGGCTTGATTCTCAGCCCAAGGAGAGCCTGGACACATGAAAGATGGAGAGTGGATGTCTGACCATGTTTTGACCAAGTTCTTTCCATCCCAGATGCTGAGCAAGCTTAGAGTGGATGTCCAGACCTTCAGACAGAAAGATGGAGAGTCCCTCTATGAGGCGTGGGAGAGATACAAGCAGATGATCAAGAGATGCCCCTCAGAGATGGTTTCATACTGGACCAAGCTGCAGATCTTTTATCATGGCCAATATGTCATTGGATCACTCTGCAGGTGATTCTTTACACATCAATATGTCATTGTGAACACTTGGACCACTCAAAAGAGAGAAGTCATGGAGGTGGATACACTAGATGCCATTTTGGCTCAAAACAAGCTCATGTCCCAGTAGATAAGCATGATCTCAAAACACTTGACCGGGATGAAAGTTTCAACTATCAGCACTCAAGGGGACGTGTGTGATGTTGCTCAACCCACCATGGAGGAAGTGAATTACATGCAAATTTTGTCTAAAAATTGCAATAATGATTCCTATAAAAATTCTTTCAATTAGGGTTGGAGGAATCACCCTAACTTTGAATGGAAGGAGCAACAGATGCTTCAACAAGGGTTCAACAATAACCAGGGTGGAACCAATCAAAATAGGTTCAACAACAGACAGTTCCAACTCTCTCAGCAGCAGATGGAGACGTCCAAACATAGCCTCTCTGACTTAGCCATAATAGTCTATGACCTTTCCAAGACCACTCATAGCTTTATGCAAGAGACTCGATCCTCAATTCAGAACTTGGAAATACAAGTGGGTCAGTTGAGCAGCAGGATACTTGAGAGACATCCCAACACTCTTCCAAGTAACACAGATGTAAATCCAAGGGAGGAGTGCAAAGCGCTCGCCATGAGCAAGGAGGCCGTGCCTAAGGAGGAAAATGTTGCTGAGAATTTGAAAGAGAAAAAGGCTCAAGAGGAACTTGGCAGTGCACTTGTACAAGCCCCAATAGTGATAGAAGAGCCTGACGTACAACACCTACAGAACGTTGATGCACAGAAAACTTGTCTCACAACAAATTTCCTTCGGCAAGTGTACCGAATTTGTCGTCAAGTAAAAATTCACAATAGAGTGAGGTCGAATCCCACAAGGATTTATTGATCAAGCAACTTTAATTAGAGGACTGTTCTAGTTAAGCGAATCCAGAATTTAAGTCGAGAATTGCAGAAAATAAAATGGCGGGAAGGTAATTGACAGGAAAATAAATGCTAGAATTATAGATCTGAAAGTAAATGATTGAAGGTAAATTGCAGAATTGTAAATGGGAATGGGATGGTTGAACCAACTTAGCTAACTTATGACCACACCACAAACTCATGGACTTACTCCCTAGTATGAACTCCACTCTGGTCTTTTGAAAACAATCATTCTCTTTTCATTTGATTCAAAAGGGACAAACATACAAGTAAGTAAAGAAATGATGCAGTGACATAGAGACTAGCACACAGAGACCTCTTCAACACACAAACTAAAAAAAACAGAATTTAAAAAGGTTTAAACTAATCATAGAAGCAAGTTCTATTTCATACAAGATCTTCCTTATTTAAAACTTAGAACAAGATGGACCAAAGAAAGAACTCCATCACCTTTTACTCTTGTGGATGTCCATGCTTTCCTCCTTATTTGTCTTCTTTGTGTCCTCTTGCATTCCCTCTCATCCGTGCCAATCTTGCTTGCTTCCAATCCTCAAGTGCCTTTCTTACTGATTTATGACTCTCTTCCACCCTTTGTCTTTCTTCTCGTGCTAATTCATCCCTCATTTCTTTATACCTTGTGATTCCTGGATGCAATATAGGCAGTTGTCCTACCAAGTAACCGAGCCTGGCTTGAGTATTTATATGATGCCCAGTCTCGCTCATGTAAACTCTTTCTGCGAATGCCCTTTGCTCGTCCAATAGTTCTGCCTGTTCTATTTGTCTTCGATGCATCTCATGTATATGTGCACCTTGATGTGCTTGGATGTTGATTAGCCTCTGGATGGATTCTTGTTGCTCATTTTGCCTTTGTTCCATCCTGTGAAATATTTTATTCCATTGTTGTCCTTGACTCAGTTGTTGATCCATCATTTGCTTTTGCCAATCCCCTTGTTGAGTCATCCATCTTGAGAGTCACTCCTCTTGCTGCCCCATCATCTGTAGTTGAAGTTCTCTCTGTGCTCCTTGGCTCTCCAAATATTGTTGAGATAGTCCACTAATGGCCTCTTGCAATTGATGCATATCCAAAGTGGTTGGTGCTTGCCCTTCTACGGCTTGTCCTTCTACTACTTGAGGGGCTGTCCTCTTCCTTTGCTTCCGTTGAGGTAGGGGGGATGCAGTTGCATGCATTCGTTGAACGGTTATTGGAATGCCCTCTTTTATCCACACGGGGTCCTCATCTTCAAACACCACCCCAGCTTTCTTGCACAGTCAGTAAATAGTGCTGGGGTAACCTAACGTTCCTCTTGAGTCGCTTTTCTCTGCCATTTTTCTAATGCCCTCTGCTATGAGTTCATGAACCTTGATTTCTCCTCCTTTTACTATACAGTGTACCAGTGTGGCTCTCTTGAGATTCACCTCCGAGTTGTTCGCTGCTGGGAGGATGGACCTCCTTACAATCTCGAACCATCCCTTTGCTTCCGGAGTAAGATTTGCTCTCTTGATGAACCTTGGTCTCCTATCTGCATATCTTTCCCAGTCAGCTCCTGGTACACAAATGTCTTGCACAATCTGATCATGATTAGGGTTGTTGTCCATCCTTGAATGATAACTCTCTTCTTCAAACGGTATGGGCCGCAGTTTTAATGCCTTCATGACACTCATGGGGCCAAAATCCATAATCTTTCCTCTCACAAAGCTTGTATATGACTCATCTGCCTTATCATAACAGACCGCATTTGCATAAAACTCTCTTATAAGATTTGCATTCACCTTAATGACTGGATCAGTGAGGAGCTCCCATCTTCTCTTTTCTACCTTCATTGTAATTTCGGGACACTCAGTTTTCCTGACTTGAAATCCTAGCTCATAAATGATTTTTTTATCAACCATCCACCCGTATTGCAATGCATGATGCAAGCTTCTGAATCTCTTTTCATCATACGGGTGTTGCTCCATAGGTTCCTTCCCCTTCCTTCTTTTAGAGCTTGAAGATGCCATGATTGAAGGTTAATGTATGGAGTTGGCAAGGGTGTGGAGAGTTTTGGTTGTTTAGGATTGAGTGCAATGAAGGTGGTGAGGGAGAATGTGTTTAAATGGTTAGGAAATGCTTTGCTCCGAAATGGATAGGTGTGAAGAGTGGATGTGGAGTGTGGAGCTAAGGTACGGATCAAGGATCACTTTTATAGAAAGGTTGTGAGTGAATGGAGGGTGTGGATTGATGGAGTGGTTGTTTGATGGACGGTTGGGGTTGCGCATGTAGAAAGGACAAGGATCATCACTTTATGATGGAGATTGCTCGGTCTTCAAGGGTCCCATTTTTTTTCAATGTTGCATGGCAACATTTTCCAATGACTTCCCTTTTTAGAACAAGTGTATAGTCCTTCCTTTTGTGGTGTCCGAACCTTCTTCCTTTAATTGTCCAATCTATCTCTTCCAATGCTCCTTTCCGTTCCCTGTAAAGATCAAACAAGAAAAGTAAGAAATATCATAAAAAAAATCAATTTAGATTTTTACGGCTAAAATAATAAAGAGAAGAAAAGATTAGATTGTTTATTCATGAACTCCAACTAACTAACTAACTGTGTATCCCTTTATGCATTTTGGTGGCACCATGGGGTGACACCAAACTTAGTTTTAAGCATTGTGATGAAAAGTTCTGTTCAAAGCTCCAAGACTAGAATGCTCTCTGTTGCATTCATGCTTTCTTGGTACGCTTTGAACACCAAACTTGTTCTTCACTATATACTGCAATATAAGGACTTCATCAAGTTTGGGTTGGAATTTATGAATATTGACTTATTCACTAGTAAAAGCTAATAAAACATGGGTTGCCTCCCATGAAGCGCTTCTTTAGCGTCACTAGCTTGACGTTTCTCCTTCATCAGGGTGGTTGATAATGCTTCAAGTCCTCCCCTCTTGCCTTGGACTTATATCCATTGGTTGTATCAATGATCTCTACATGTTCCAAGGAAAGAACTCTGTTGATAGTGAAGACCTTAGGTAACTGAGATGGTACAGTGGGGAGATTAGGGGGGATATCTGGGAAGTAAGCTGAAATCACTTTATCTCCTGGAGAGAGGCCTTCCGTAGGGATCTTCTTGTTCCTCCACCCCCTTGGTACCTTCTTCTTTGTCCCTTTTGATGCTTCCCTGCTCTTGGCGACTTCTTCTTTTAAGTGGATTTTGTTGTTGTCTTCACATGCCTTTGGTGGTTTAGGTTCCTCTAGCTTCTCCTTGAGCTGTGACGATTGCTGTTTGCCTTGTTCATCATTCAGTGGGGTTCTAAGATGTGTTAGTGGTGCCTCAGTGCTTGTTTCCTCTGTCAGCATCCCGTTATGATCATTGCTTGGTTCTTTGTTTTCTTGGTCAGTTTCTTGTGAGAGTTTGAAGACATTGAAGCTGAGTTGTTCATCATGGATCCTCAATATTAGCTCCCCTCGCTCCACGTCTATGAGTGCTCTGGCTATAGCTAGGAATGGTCTTCCCAATATGATTGGGTGAGTGTGACTCTCTTCCATGTCCAAGATGACAAAGTCTGTGGGAAGAAAGTATTTCCCCACCTTTAACAACACATTTTCCACCATCCCTCTTGCTTGTTTTTGAGTTTTGTCAGCCAGCCTGATGACTACATCCGTGGGCAATATCTCATTGATCTGCAGCCTCTTCACCAGGGATAGAGGCATTAAGTTGATGCTTGCTCCCAAATCGCAGAGTGCTCTATCAAACATTGTTTCTCCTATGGCACAGGGGACATGAAAACTCCCTGGATCTTTTCTTTTTGTAGGCAACTGCGTTTGAATGAGGGCACTGCATTCCTTGTTCATCACTATAGTTTGGCCTCCCTTGAGTGAGCTTTTCCTGGGAAGCAACTCCTTCATGTACTTGATGAATGCAGGCATTTATTGGATAGTCTTGATGAATGGTATGTTCACATGCAGAGATGCAAATAAGTCAAGAAATCTTGAGTATATTCTCCTTTCCACAGCTCCCTTGAGCAGTTGGGGAAAAGGTGCATAGAGTCTCAGCAACTCCTGTTTTGAGATTTCTGGTTCTTGGTAATCTTTTTCCACCTCCTCTATTGAGGTATCTTCAGGTTGTTCTGACAGCTTGCTTGGCTTGTCCTCAGCTCCTTGTCACTTATAGTGACCATCTTGCAATCTTCCCATCTTACCTTCTTTGTTTCACCTCTCGGATTCTTCTCTGTGTCACTTGAGAATCCATCTGTAGGTTTGGGAATTTGCTCAGAGAGATATCCTACTTGAGATTCCAACCTCTTGATTGTGTCTCCCTGGTTCTTGAAACTGGCTCGCACTTCCTCCTTGAAGACCTTGTTGTCTTGAATCTCCTTGCTTAGGCCTTCAAGTAGATTCCCAATCCTTGAGATTCTTTCATCAAATGATGACAGGTCAGGCTGAGTAGGGTTATTCTGGCCTTGATATGAATGTGGGGAGTTGTTGTTATGGGGGTGTTGATATAGTCTAGATGTGAAGTGTTGGGTGGCTGCATTGTTTGGATTTGGGCGTCTTTGATCAAGGCTTTGGTCTTGTTGATTTCCCCACCCAAAGTTTGGGTGATTCCTCCATCCGGGGTTGTAGGTCTTGGAGTATGGATCATGGTTTTGCCTAGGTGAATTCCCAATGTAGTTGGCTTGCTCTTGACTACCCTCTGTTTCTTCATTCACTCCTTCTTGGGTTGTTGATGAAGTGGATACTGCTGCTACTTGGTTCCTCTCCATCTTCTTGGTGAGGTCAGCCAGCTGCTGGGTAATGAGCTTGTTTTGGGCCAGCAGAGCATCTACATTGTTTAGCTCCATTACTCCTCTTGTGTTCCATCTTTTGGAAGCATAGAAGTAGTCGTTCTCTGCTACTGTTTCAATGACATCTATGGCTTCCTCAATAGTCTTCTTCTTGTTCAAAGATCATCCGAATGAATGGTCTACGGCCTTCTTTGACTCATAAGAGAGCCCTTCATAGAAAATGTGCAGCTACACCCATTCATTGAACATATCTGGTGGGTACCTCCTTGTTAGGTCTTTAAACCTCTCCCATGCTTCATATAGAGTCTCACCATCTTGTTGCCTGAAAGTTTAGACTTCATCTCTCAGCCTATTGATTCGTTGAGGAGGGTAAAATCTTGCTAAGAATTTGTTCACCACGTCTTCCCAAGTTGTCAAGCTTTCCCTTGGGAAAGATTCCAGCCACTTGGCTGCCTTATCCTTGAGTGAGAATGGAAATAAGAGCAGTCTATAGGCATCAGGATGAACACCATTAGATTTCACTGTGTCACATATTCTCAGGAAGGTGGTTAAATGTTGATTTGGGTCCTCTTGGACACTCCCTCCGAACGAACAGTTGTTCTGCACAAGGGTGATGAGCTGTGGCTTCAGTTCAAAATTGTTGGCATGGATGGTTTGCTTTTGAATGCTACTTCCACAGTTTCCTGGGTTTGGATTGATGTAAGAGCCTAAAACTCTTCTATCCTCCCCAGCATGATTTGCTCGACCTCCTCTGCCATGGTTGTGAGCCTCTTCTTCATGATGGTTTTCCATGTTTTCTTCCATGTTTGGTTCAAAGTATTCCTCGAAGTGTTCTTCCTCTTCTTCAGCACCAACTACACGTTTTTCTCTTGCCTCCCTCCTTAGTCTAAGGAAGGTTCTCTCAGGTTCAGAATCAAAGGAAGTTGAAGCTCCGCTTCTTCTCCCTGTCATACAACCAACAAGTACAAGCAAAGAGAATAGGTGCAGAAAGTATATCTGTCAGAATTATTGTTAGTGTGAGTGATGCAATATATCAAACAGTTAGTGGGTTAGTGAGATGAATAGTAAATAACAAAGAAAAAGTAAGGGGGAAGGGAAGAAGTTATCTAAAACAGAAAGTAAATGACTAAAATAGAAATTTAAATCAAACAAAAATAAAATGCTCAATCTAGTTATCCTCCAATCTAATCATTGTTGATGCACAATCAATACCCGGCAACGGCGCCATAAACATGATGCACGGAAAACTTGTCTTACAACAAATTTCCTTCGGCAAGTGTACCGAATTTGTCGTCAAGTAAAAACTCACAATAGAGTGAGGTCGAATCCC
>NC_029785.2:97652869-97677189 GCF_000816755.2 Arachis ipaensis | reverse complement strand
CTTGGTCAATTGCTCATGAGAAGAGATGAAGTATGGTCACTGATTATACCACATGCATTTCCCAAACCAAGTGTTGAGAGGATTATAGTCACATATCCATCCAAACCCAATTTGGTCCAGCATGAGAAAGCATTTCTAGCTTGATCTCTTCATTCCTCTTTCAAGGTTCAGAAGAGATCCAAGTATGAATAGCTTCTTTTTCAAGATAACTACTCAATTGGATGAAGATCGAAAGCTTTCAAGTAAAATCAAGAGAAAAGATAGATGAAGAATAATGAAAACTAGTATTGATCCATCAAATTACAACAGAGCTCCCTAACCCAATGACAGGGGTTTAGTTGTTCATAACTCTGGTAAATGAAAACAAAGATGGAGAATACATGATGAAAACTTAGAAGTGCAGAGAAAGTAAATACAGAGAGTAGTTCCTATGCTAAGGGTCTCCCTATAATTTCCAACTCTCCAAAACATTTCAAAGCTACTCCTATATATACTACTCTTCTATTCTTCTAGTTGATTCTTCAAGTCTTGGGCCTTTGGATCTTGAGTTTGAAGCAGTTCTCTTCTTCATTGGGCTTAGCTTTTACTTGCAGAGAGAAAGTATGAAGTGGACAGGGGCTTTGGCTCAGGAAGTTAGTGGTGTTAACGTTCAGTGAAAATATGGGTTCGAGAACGTTAGTGACAATCACCTTTTTCACTAACGTTCCTTACCAAAGTTAAAAGCCATGTTAACCTCAACGTTAGTGGCACAAACGTTGCCACTAACGTTTCTACTATGTCCTTCACACACGTTATTGGGACTCAACTTTCCCAATAATGTTGAGAAGCCTCCCCCTTCCCTACGTTAGAGTCCACGTTAACTTAGATAACGTGGCTCTTTTAACGTAGGCTTGCCATCCTTCGAGAACGTTAGTGACACTTACCATTGTCACTAACGTTCCAAATTGCCCCTATTTTCCACGTTAGAGTCCACGTTAACTTAGTTAACGGGGCTCTTTTAACGTAGGCTTGCCATCCTTCGAGAACGTTAGTGACACTTTCCATTGTCACTAACGTTCCAAATTGCCCCTATTTTCCACGTTAGAGTCCACGTTAACTAGGTTAACGTGGGAGTTAACGTGGCTTAATGTGCTTTGGCCAACGTTAGTGACAATGTTGAGTGTTACTAACGTTGGCTCCCCCCCCCTTTCTTCTTAACATTAGAGGCCACGTTAACTAAGTTAACGTAGACTCTAACGTGGCCACTCATGATCTTGGTCCAACGTTAGTGATAATGTTAAGTGACACTAACGTTGGCTCCATTTCTTTACTTCCACATTAGAGTTCACGTTAACTTAGTTAACGTGACTCTTAACGTGGGCAATGATGGCTTCGAGAGCGTTATTGGCAATCACTTTTCTCATTAACTTTGTAAGTTACTCCCATTCCACGTTAGTGTTAACGTTAGTGTAACTAACGTAGCCACTAATGTGGTTCTTCTTTGCTTCCTTTGTCCTGAAATCAAGCAATAACGTGCATCAAAGTTCTAGTCCAAGTCATGGGAAATGCAACATCCAAGTTTGTCCTTAAATTCGTGCAAAATCCTCATGAAATCATGTAAAGTGCACAATGTATGCTTGAATCAAGATGTAAGTGAATATCTATCCAAATCTAGCTTATTTCCTAAGGAAATGCATGAAACTACCCTAAAAACAGTAAAGAAAAGGTCAGTGAAACTGGCCAAAATGCCCTGGCATCAAACGTGCAAGAGGAGACCAAGGATGAGCAACTTGCTCAATTCTTCATAGTCTTTAAGAAGTTACAAATCAGTATTCCTTTTACTGAGGTGTTGGAAAAGAAGCCTCCCTATATGGCCTGTTTGAAAAGTGTAGTCTCTGATTAGAAGACCTTGAAGGGAAACAAAACTGTGGTGCTGACCAAGGAGTGCAATGCACTAGTACAAAAGAAGCTACCTCAGAAATTACCAGATCCTCCCTACACTATAGGGACCATCACATTTTAGAAGGCACTATGCGACCTTGGATCAAGCATAAATCTGATGCCTCTCTCTGTAATGAAGAAGTTGGGGATCCAAGATGCGCAGTCCACAAGGTTCTCATTGGAGATGACAGACAAGTCCCTGAAGTGGGCATATGGAGTGGTGGATAACGTCCTTGTAAAGGTTGAAAACTTTTACCTCCCTACGGATTTCTGATACTTGATACTGAAGAGGAAAAGGATGACTCCATCATCCTAGGAAGGCCATTCCTAGCTACTGGGAGAGCCTTGATTAATGTTGAGAGAGGAAAGTTAGTTCTAAGGTTTTGGGAAGATCACATACTGTTTAAGATTTCCAAACCTCAATCTCTCTCAGACAAAGGAGGTACTAGCATGCAGAGTGATGCGTGTGCATCATGTTGTGTTTTTTTTATGCTTTTTCATACAAAAAATCAATTCATAATGCTTAATTATGGGAGTGTTTTGATGATTAAATTGAATATTGCTTTGATTGCAAGAGTTAATGAATTTTGTAGGAAATGATAGAAAAAGAAGCAATAAAAGCACTAAATGAGGAAGCACACTCCAAAGGTGGCAAAAGAGTTAGAAACAAACTCAAAGAGAAGTAAAGAGGATTTGTAACCCTGACCTCTTCACACTCCAGCAAGAATAAGTCAAGCTACAAAGTTTCAAGAGAGGTTCCCTCAATGCCATTGGAAAGTAGACTTTCAGAGCTTTCCAACCATATATAATACTCTATATTGGACACTAGATTTGAGGGTGTAAATCGCAATTCTTTCAGCGCTACATACTCGGCGTGCGGATAGGCGTGTCTGGGTGTGGCACGCCGGGTCAAATTTCCAGCAAACATGCCAAACTGACCTCTTCACCTTCAAAAGATCATAACTTTGGCTAGAGAAGTCCAAATGACATGCTTTTAGTGGCGCTAGAGAGTTGAGATCTAGGGCTTTCCAATGATATATAATAGTATATAGTGGACAAGCATTTTGGATCCACGAATGACCCATCTTTCAACGTTCCAAGATTGCCAAAGCCCAAATTGTCACCAAAGTGCCACTTCAATAACACTCCAGATTGGGCCACTTCTAATACTCCAATTCCTTCATTTATTCTTCAATATTTCAAGCGTCTATGAAGAGAATTAAAAGTTCACAAGCCCAAGTCAAGCCACAATTAACAATCAATCAAGGCCACAAGAATCATCTAGAAGTAATTAGGAAATTTGCATTTGATTGTAATTTCATTTGAATTTGTAATTTAGGTAGCTTAAAAATAGGACCTTAGATTCATCATTCTACACACACCATGGAGAGGTGGAGGTGACTCCACTCCCCTTTCACTCTCATTCTCTTCTCTTCTTCCATTTCTTTCATATACACTTTTATAAATATTTAGTTATGAGCTTCTAATTTCCAACATTAGGAAAGAGAGCTCTATTGCTATTTGATGGATTAATTTGTTTTTATTCTTCTTTTTCTTCTCTTCATCTCTCTTTGATTTACTTGAAGGATTTTCGTTCTTCATTTAAGCATTCAATTATCTTGGGAAAGAGAATAAATATACATGAATTCTATGTGAACCTTGGGAAAGGAATCATAGAATGATGCTTGAAAATTCTTCTCACACTTGAGTAGATTTGGGTATGGATGGGATATTGTGACATTTAATCTATCCATTATTTGGGTCGAGGAAAGTGTGTGGTATAATTAGTGACCATTCTTCATCTCTTCTCATGAGCAATTAGACCAAGAAATTGGCTATTGATAAAGATTGGGAAGATTGAATTGCCAAGAGGTCAATGAGTTGCATGATTGAAGAGGAGATGAAAACTATTGATCCTAAGAATGCAATATCTCTTGATCCCAATATTAATTTCATTCTTAATTCTTGTTATTTACTTCTTGTCTTTAATACTTGTCATTTACTTATGCACATTTATGGCTTTATTTACTTTTGCCCATTTATGCCTTCTATGTGTTTGTAGAAATGCTTCACTTGGTTTTACTTTCTAGTTATTTACTTTCTTACACTTTACTTTCTTGTACTTTCCATTCCTTGCAATTTACATTCTTGTACTTTAATTTTCAGCACTTTAATTTCTTGTCATTTACTTTCCTTGCACTTTATTGTTTTCATTTAATTTTATGTTATTTACATTTCTTGTTGATTAACTCTCCTTAATGTTTGCCTAACTAAAATAATTAATCAACTATTTCCTGCTTAATCCATTAATCCTTGTGGGATCGACCTCACTCTTGTGAGTTTTATTACTTAATATGACCCGGTGCACTTGCCGGTAGTTATTACGGAAGATTAATCTTTTTTGTCATCAAGTTTATGGCGCCGTTGCCGGGGATTAATTGTGATTAACAAACTACCGGTTGATTAATTATCTAGATTAGGCATTTTTTTTTCATTTTTGTCATTTACTTGTTTTTTTTATTTCTCTTTTCTTATTTCAAGCTAAGTGTTTGTGTTATTGCCTCACTAAGAATTCTTTAGTTGTGACACAAGAAATTTCAATTTTTCTTGGTGGTTGTGTTTGATGCAACATTTTTCAATTAAAATGGAGTTTACCTCACATGTTGATCAATCATATTACATGAGATATTGCCCACCACCACAAAATGATTCATGTCATTATCCTCATGGTGGATGGGAATATCAACAAGAAACGATGGATCATGAGCAATCAACCCAAATAGGATATGCCCCAAGGTCACACAATGATCAAGCAAGTTACATGGGGTATTTCCCACCACCACAAAATGATTCAAGTTACTATACTAATTGTGATTGGGGATATCAAGATCAAGGAATGATGGAGTTTGAGCAATCAAATCAAATGGGATACTTCCCAAGAACACAAAATGATTCATACTCCTATGAATGGGACAACTATCCAAATTGTGAGTGGGAAGCCCAAAACCAAAGAGAATTCAATGTTTCCTATCCCATCCATCAAGAGCCATCATCCCTAGATGCATTTAAGCAAAATTGTCCAACCTCACCTCCAAATTTTTTATATCAAAACTCTTTACCACTTGAGTTTCCCTCAACACAAAATTCCTTCAAAAATCCATACAATTCAATTTATCAACCACAAAATTCATTTCACTATACACAAAACTCACTTCAAAATCCACAAAATTCATTTTACCACTCACAAAATTCATTCCAAAACCCAAGCCAATCACCACAACCTACACAACCTCCCTTAGACACCCAAAGATTCTCCAAGATTGAAACCCTCCTTGAAAGCTTTAAAGAGAATATGGAAATCTTTGGAGAGAAGCAAATGAAGGGTATAGAAAGCTTTATGGAGGAGGTAAGGAATTCTTTTAAAGAACAAGAAATCTCTCTCAAGAACATTAGAATGCATTTAGATCAAATGATAAGTGCAAGAGAGGAATTAGAAAAACAAGAAAAAGAGGCACTCATACCAAGTGAGATTCCAATGAAGAAGGAGGAGGTTGTGAGAGTATATAAGCCTAGGGCTCTATATCTACAAAGGCTACTTAGGGTGACAAAGGAACATGCAAACTCACTCCCAAAGAAAGCAATGCAAGACCTTACAAAAGAAAGGGAGGAAAACAACCAAGGGAGTCCACACTCCAATGAAGTAGAGAGTTGTATGGAGGATGATTTAATTGGATCATCAATCCAAGAGGTTCTTGATGAAGAGGACACTCCAACCATCACACAACACCTAAGTCTTAAAATCAAGGAAGTGAAGAAAATCAAGGAGAACACTCAAAGAAGGATTGTGACCAAAAAATAAAAGTCAACATCCATGAAAAAGAGAAGCTCAACAAAAAGCAAAAGACCACATCCATAAAAAAGAGAAGGTCAACAAAATGCAATCCAAACCCCACCCAACAAGCAAGAGGAATCAAGCTAATAACAATAAAAGAAAGCTTGTTAGGAGACAATCAAATCACAAGGCATTAATTTTCTCTTTTTCTCCATTGAGGCCATTTCTATTAATCAATTGGAAGAAGATAAAGAAAATTAAGAACCACATGTCAAGCTAATGACATTAAACGAGCGCTTGTTGGGAGGCAACCCAACCATTGGTAACATTTTCTTTCTTTGCTTAGTTTTCTTTCAATAATTTGGCATATGATTGCATTCTAAGTTTGGTGTTGCATGCAACAATTTGATCTTCAATCTTTAGTGGGTACTTACATCATTCTAAAATAAAAGTGTCACACTAAGTTTGGTGTTGCCATTTACCTTTCATGCATAATACCATGCACAACTCACTTATTAATGCAATCACATTGTCTCTTTTCTTTGTACCTTGATTGTTATCTTTAATTTTGCTTGCTTAAACACATGCATCACTCACATCTCTTCTTGAAGACATTCATGATTAATCTTAGATTCCATCACCACTATTTTATTTGTTACTTGAAGACAAGTAATCATTCTAAGTTTAGTGTGGGGAGGAAGGAATAGGGGGAAAATGACATCAACAAAGATGAAGATCTACAAGGTGGTTAAGTATCTTTCTCTTATTTATTTTCTATACTTTTAATTGCATAATTGTCCTCCATTTTTTATATGCATGTGTGCTCTTGTGAATAAGCATAGCTTGATATTTGAATTGTAACATGTTGCCATGACATTATAACTACCATCTTGAATTTTGTGAGTCAAAGTAATTAAGTATAATGATCATAAACAAATAAGGTAATTAAAGAAGAACCTAGCATGAGCATATAAGTATTGGAAGGTTAGCATGACTATTGTTGCTCAATTGCCTTTGAATTTGTTTAATTGAAGTTTTCATCTAGAACATTTTATGAAATTTTTGAAATATTGAAAACCTTGATTAAGCAAATCAATTAAAAGATTAAGAAAGAAAAAGGGAAAATGAGAAAGTTGAAGGCTCTAAGTACCAATGATAATTCATTTGTCAAGTACTTGTGGTGTTTATGTATCAAGCAAAAATCTTGAAAACAAAACACTTATGAGTCAAGGTTAGGCTCAAGTGCGAAGCACTCCCTCAAAGATCAAGGCTCTAAGCACCAATGATTAGAAGAAAAGTAAAGAAAAGAAACAAATGAGCTTAAAGAGTCCTCTAATTAAATGCTTATGGTGCTTATGTATCAAGTGGTAATACTTGAAAACAAAGCATTTAGAGTCGAAGTTTTTAACTAATGATGAAAAGCACCCAAGAAGCTAAGCTAAGAAAAAGATGAGAAGCTTGATTCAAGGAAGGAATATAAAGAAAAGATTTCATAAAGTGAGCTAGATAGAAATATCAATCATTTGAATTTCTTTTGTGATTGTTGCATACATAGTAAACTAGCCTACCATGAAAATTAAATTGCTATTCTTCTCACCTTGGATTGTCAAATTGTATTGTATGATTCTTTATTTGCTTGAGGACAAGCAAATTTTAAGTTTAGTGTTGTGATGCGTGCGCATCATGTTATGTTTTTCTATGCTTTTTCATATAAAAAATCAATTCATAATGCTTAATTATGGGAGTGTTTTGATGATTAAATTGAATATTGCTTTGATTGCTTGAGTTAATGAATTTTGAAGGAAATGATAGAAAAATAAGCAATAAAAGCACTAAAAGAGGAAGCACACTCCCAAGGTGGCAAAAGAGTTAGAAACAAACTCAAAGAGAAGCAAAGAGGATTTGCAACCCTGACCTCTTCACACTCCAACAAAAATAAGTCGCACTACAAAGCTCCAAAAGAGGTTCTCTCAGTGTCATTGGAAAGTAGACTTCCGGAGCTTTCCAACCATATATAACACTCTATATTGGACACTAGATTTGAGGGTGCAAATCGTAATTCTTTCAGCACTACATACCCGGCGTGCGGCTAGGCGTGTCTGGGCGTGGCACGCCGGGCCAAATTTCCAGCAAACATGCCAAACTGACCTCTTCACCTTCAAAATATCATAACTTGGGCCAGAAAAGTCCAAATGACATGCTTTCAGCAGCATTAGAAAGCGGAGATCTAGGGCTTTCCAATGATATATAATAGTCTATGGTAGACAAGCATTTTGGATCCAAGAATGACCCATCTTTCAATGTTGCAAGATTGCCAAAGCCCAAATTGTCACCAAAGTGCCACTTCAATAACACTCCAGATTGGGCCACTTCTAATACTCCAATTCCTTCATTTATTCTTCAATGTTTCAAGCCTCTATGAAGAGAATTAAAAGTTCACAATCCCAGGTCAAGCCACAATTAACAATCAATCAAGGCCACAAGAGTCATCTAGAAGTAATTAGGAAATTTGCATTTAATTATAATTTCAATTGAATTTGTAATTTAGGTAGCTTATAAATAAGACCTTAGATTCATCATTCTACACACACCATGGAGGGGTGGAGGTGACTCCACTCTCCTTTTACTCTCATTCTCTTCTCTTCTTCCATTTCTTTCATATACACTTTTGTAAATATTTAGTTATGAGCTTCTAATTTCCAACATTGGGAAAGAGAGCTCTATTGCTATTTGATGGATTAATTTGCTTTTATTCTTCTTCTTCTTCTTCTCTTCATCTCTCTTTGATTTACTTGAAGGATTTTCGTTCTTCATTTAAGCATTCAATTATCTTGGGAAATAGATTGAATATACATGAATTCTATGTGAACCTTGGGAAAGAAATCATAGAATGATGCTTGAAAATCCTTCTCACACTTGAGTAGATTTGGGTATGGATGGGATATTGTGACATTTAATCTATCCATTATTTGGGTCTAGGAAAGTGTGTGGTATAATTAGGGACCATTCTTTATCTCTTCTCATGAGCAATTAGACCAAGGAATTGGCTATTGATCAAGATTGGGGAGATTGAATTGCCAAGACATTGGGATTCAATCACTCATGATTGCCAAGAGGTAAATGAGTTGCATAATTAAAGAGGAGATGAAATCTATTAATGATAAGAATGCAATATATCTTGATCCCAAGTGTTTGTAGAAATGCTTCAATTGGATTTACTTTCTAATTATTTACTTTCTTGCACTTTACTTTCTTGTACTTTCCATTCCTTGCAATTTACATTCTTGTACTTTAATTTTCACCACTTTAATTTTTTGTCATTTACTTTCCTTGCACTTTATTGCTTTCATTTAATTTTATGTTATTTACATTTCTTGTTGATTATATCTCCTTGATGTTTGTCTAACTAGAATAATTAATCAACTATTGCTTGCTTAATCCATTAATCCTCATGGGATCGACCTCACTCTTGTAAGTTTTATTACTTGATAAGACCCGGTGCACTTGCCGGTAGTTATTAACGAAGAAGTTAATTTCTTTCGTTATCATAGAGCTTAGTGCTCAAGCCTTCGCACTTGGTGGAAAGCCATACAGAGCCCCTGACATCAAACCTAAGTTTGGTGTTGGGCATTCACCACCCACCATTGAAGGAGGAGGCCCTGATAAACCACTATTTTATGGTTTATCTTGTGTTTAATTGAGTGGTTTCATCAAGTCTTCACCCACTTATTCATACTAATTGCATGATTTTACATTTTCCATCCTAATATTGTTTTATGGTTGAAAACTTGCTTCCTAGAGATCTTTAATTAGTATATTTTAATTCTACTTTATACCATTCGATGCCGTGATCCGTGTGTTAAGTGTTTCAGGCTTTATAGGGCAGGAATGGCTTAGAGAATGAAGAGGAAGCTTGCAAAAATGGAAGGAACACAAGAAACTAAGGAGATGACTAGCAAACACCAATGCGTGCGCATGGCTCATGCGAGCGTGCAAAATGGAGAAAATTACAGCGACGCGTGCGCGGGCCTGACGCGTACGTGCGGATTGGAATCTGCACGAATGATTCGCACGCGTGGACGACGTGTACGCGTGACAAGGAAAATTGCTGAATGATGCGCACGCGTGACTGACGTGTACGCGTGACCTGCGCGATCTGCAGAATTAACAGAAAATACTGGGGGTGATTTCGGGCCGCATTTTGACCTAGTTTTCGGCCAAAAAACACAGAATAAAGCCAGAGAATATGCAGAGACTCAACACACCCTTTTTCCACTTTTTTTTACACAACTTTAGATACATTGATACATTCTCATTAGGATAGTTTTATGTTTTTAGATCTGAATTTAGAGAGGATTGCTCTTCCTCTAGGTTCTCTTTACATTCCCAGTTTATTGCTTATGCTTTTGGATATTGAAGAGTCATTACCTCCGTTGAAGATACTATTCTAGTTTGTTTCTTTACTTACTCTTTTATTTATTCCATATTCTTAATTCCTGTTTAAAGTAGTACGTGGATTATTTTCATGAATTGTTAATACAAAGGATTACTTTTATTTTTAATTAATTTTGAATCCCTATTTTATTTAAATTATCATGTCTTCTTCTTATATTTTTATGATCGTTACATTCATGTCAATGGAGTAGACTCCATACTTGACATGGGGGTTGATTAAAAGGAGACACTTGAGTTGGAAGGCTTAAGTGATGGTTAAACTGGACGTTGTTGGCTAGTTCTGTATTTACTAACGCTAGACCTTCCCAAGGGAGAGGACTAGGATTTGCGAATAAGAATTAGCTCAATCACTTGACTTTCCTTTATTTAGTAAGGGTTAACTAAGTAAAAACAACAACCTTTTTAATACTACACTTAAGAGACCCCAACAAGGATAGAACTTCCAATTAATCATTTCCCCAGTCAAGGCCTTTTATCTAGAATATTAATAATCATTCTTAGTTTTTATCACTTTAATTTACAATTATTTAATTGCTTACCAACCAAACTAAAACTCTCTTGGAAATTCCTAATTAATAAAATAGCATCCTTTCTTACAACTCGTTGGGAGACGACCTGGGACTCATATTCCCAGTATTTTTCTATTCTAAATTTTTGTGACACTCTTCTAAATTGGTGAGGCAGATTTTAGCTGGTTAAGAGCTATACTCGCAACGCTGTTCTATTATATTATAATCTCTTAATTGGCCTAACTTTTCTACCACGCACCAGTTTTTGGCGCCGTTGCTGGGAAGTTGCAATTGTGTGCTAAATTATTAATTCGTGTACAGATTTTTATTTTTATTTGCATATTTTATTTTTATTTTATTACCTTGAGCTATATGTTTCTTTCATTGAATGATGCGTTCACTACCTGATCTGAGCTTAACCGCATTTGATCCTGAAATTGAAAGAACTATTTCACTTATTAGGCGAGCTCGACGTCGGTTAGCCTCTGAGGGTGGTGAAGTAATTGTTATCGATTCACCAGTCTCATCTGAGGGCGAATCTGAACTGCCATCTGAGAGCACAACAAGCTCCTTTACTACTGATTCAGTTGATTCACGTGCAGATAGAATGACAGCACCTAGGAGGATTACTATCCAGGAAGCTGGAGCCCCAGATTTTACAATGCAGCCGTATCAAGTGCATCATCCAACTCTGGCTGCAGATTTTGAACTGATAACTGCACTAATCAACTTGATGCCCAAGTTTCATGGCTTACCTGCTCAGGAGCCCATCAAGCACCTCAAGGATTTTCAGATAGCCTGTTCTACTGTTAGGCGTCAGGGTGCGAATGAAACTTCTATTCTGTTAACTGCCTTCCCGTTTTCTCTTGAGGGAAAGGCAAGGGAGTGGTACTACTCCCAAGCTGAAGTGACTGTTACCAACTGGGATACGCTCAGAAGAGAATTTTTGAAAAAATACTTTCCAGTTGAAGTTACAGACAGACTAAGGAAAGAGATCTCATGCATTGTTCAAGGTGAATCAGAAACTCTCTATGAGTACTGGGAGCGTTTTAAGAACCTTCTAGATGCATTCCCTCATCACATGATTGACAGGCTAGTGTTGATCAGCTATTTCACTCAAGGCATGAAGCCTCAGGATAAGACTACACTAGATGGTGCTAGTAATGGTTCTCTGAAAAAGTACAAGACCGCAGATGAAGCATGGCAACTAATTAGCGACTTAGCTGTGTCCACCAGGAATCACAGGCACAGGAATAGCCACTCAAAAGTTGTTGCAGAAGTTTTCTCTAGTACTGAGACTACTGCTCTTACACAGAGTATATGTGAAATGACCAACCTACTGTGGCAATTACAGTTGAATCAACAACAACAAGCTCAGCCTTCCCCACCACAACAAAGCCAACAGTTAGTCCCCTAAAGAGTATGTGGCATATGTGCTGATTATAGTCATTATACTGATGAATGCCCGTAGCTTCAACAAGAAGACAATACTGTGGCAGCCACTCATAACTTCTATGACCGCCCAAATCAAGGATACAATCAACAAGGCAGCAACTACAACCAAGGTGGGAACTATAACCAAGGATGGCAGGATAACTCCAACCAAAGTTGGAGAGATAATTCCAACCATGGCTAGAGGAACAACTATAACAGAGGAAGCAGAGACAACCAAGAAAACCAGAGATGGAATAACAACAACAGACAGCAGAATCAGAACCAACCTTAAAGAGCTCCTCACTTAAGACAATCAGAAGGACCCCAGCAAAACCAACAACAAGTACCTTAGGTCACTTATCCCACTCCCTCATCAAATGACGAGATGCTTCGTTCTCTTGCACAAGGACAACAAGACATGCAGACTACACTGAACTTTACTTTAAATGGTCTGAATGCCACTTTACAAGCTCTTGCCGCCTGGATAGATTCATTACCTACTTCCACTAACCAACCTTTAATCTCTAGTGGAATTCCTTCTCAACCCTTACCTAACCCAAAGGTGGCATCAAAGCCATCACTTTAAGGTCCAGAACCACACTGCTAGAGAGGAATCAGGAGGAGCCAAACCCAATAGAACACGCCCCAATTGAAGACTCAGTGGAAGTAGAAGATGCTGAAATGGAAGATGCTGAAGAGGAAGATGAAGTACAAGACAAGGTTGAAGAAGAAGTAGCTCAGCAAAAGAATGGACCACCAAAGGATACAGAAGCTGCGAGTGGCACCATCCCTATCCCATTCCCACACCTTGCAAGGAAATTTAGAAAGCAGATGGAACTTGATCCCAAAATGGTAGAAATTTTCAAAAAGGTTGAGGTAACAATTCCCCTTTTTGATGTTATTCAGCAAGTACCTAAATATGCAAAGTTTCTGAAGGATTTATGCATACACAAAGATAAAATTAATGAATTAGAAACTATCAGTTTAGGTAGTTCTATATCTGCTTTAATGGAAGGTATACCCGAAAAATGTAGTGATCCAGGTCCATGCATGGTAAACTGTACAATTGGAGGTGTAATATTTTCTGATTGCATGTGTGACTTAGGAGCGTGTGTAAGTATAATGCCATTGTCTATATATGATACTCTAAGGCTCCCTCCCTTAAAAAGGTCGGCAGCTCATTTTGTGTTAGTAGATAAAAGCATTATTACAGTAGTTGAAATTGCTGAAGATGTATTAGTGAGCACTAAGGGGCTCACATTTTCCATTGACTTCTATATCCTGGAAATGCCCCCAAATGATTCAAGAAGACCATCATCAATCCTGCTTGGAAGACCATTCCTAAAGACCTCGAAGTTCAAGCTGGATGCATTCTCAGGAACTTACTCCTTTGAGATAGATGGCAGAACAGTAAGTTTCGGTTTAAATGAAGCTATGAAGCACCCACCAGAAGATCATTCTATCTTCCAGTGCGACATCATTGATGAAACCATAGCTGAAGTTTACCAAGAAGAAATAGAAGAGAAGCACATGGAGCAAGGTCCAAGTGTGGGGACACCATCTGAACATAATGTCAACACTTTACCATTACCACTAGCCCCAGATGATTCAGAGCCTAGCCATGAGCAGAAATTGGAATTAAAGCCCCTTCCTCCACACCTCAAGTATGCTTACCTTGAGGATAATCAGAAGTTTCCAATTATCATTGCAAGAGAACTCACTTCTCAACAGGAGGAACAACTGCTCAGTGTGCTGAGGAAGCACAAGAAAGCAATTGGGTAGAGCTTGGCAGATATAATAGGCATCAGTCCTCAAGTTTGTGAGCACAAAATATATTTAGAAGAGGAATCAGAACCCGTCTGTCAACCCCAAAAAAGATTGAATCCCACCATTTTAGAAGTTGTCAAGAAAGAAGTGACCAGGCTACTTGAAGCAGATATCATTTACCCCATCTCAGACAGTGAATGGGTCAGTCCAGTATAAGTGGTGCCCAAGAAGTCTGGAGTCACAACAGTAAAGAATGAGCATGGAGAACTCCTGACAACTAGAGTGCAGAATTCATGGAGGGTTTGCATTGACTATAGGCATCTCAACCAAGCTACTCGCAAGGATCATTACCCCTTGCCATTTATTGATCAGATGCTCGATCGCCTGTCAGGTAAATCCCATTATTGCTTTTTAGATGGTTATATAGGATATTTTCAAATTCATATAGCTCCTGAAGATCAGGAGAAGACTACTTTTACATGCCTCTTTGGAACGTATGCATACAAAAGGATGCCTTTTGGCTTATGTAATGCACCGGCTACTTTCCAAAGATGCATGATGATTATCTTTTCAGATCTTATTGAGAACTGTATGGAAGTATTTATGGATGATTTTAGCGTATATGGTGATTCATTTGACCTTTGCTTGGATAGTTTAGCTAGAGCATTAGACAGGTGTGTTAGTTCAAACCTTGTATTGAATTTTGAAAAATGTCACTTTATGGTAAAACAAGGGATTGTTCTAGGACATGTTTTCTCAAAAACTGGTATTTCTGTAAATCCAGCAAAGGTAGATGTCGTTTGATAAGCTGAAGATCGCCCTGACTCAAGCTCCAATTGTGAGAAGACTAGACTGGAGCCAGCAATTTGAAATTATGTGTGATGCCTCCAACCATGCAGTAGGAGCGGCGCTGGCTCAGCACGAAGGTAAAGATCCCTTTGTAATTGCTTATGCATCTAAAACCTTAGACGATGCTCAGTCTAATTACACTACTACTGAGAAAGAATTTCTTGCTATTGTTTTTGCTCTGGATAAATTCCGAGCCTATTTACTTGGTACTAAGGTAGTAGTGTACTTGGACCATGCAGTTCTAAAATATTTATTAGCTAAAAAGGAGTCCAAACCAAGGTTGATACGTTGGATACTGCTGCTGCAAGAATTTGATTTAGAAATTAAGGATAGGAGTGGTAACCAGAATTTAGTGGCAGACCACTTGAGTCGCCTTGAGCACATAAGGATGACTCCACTCCTATAAATGATGCTTTCCCATTTGATAGCTTGCATGCAGTATCTGAAGTAGTTCCTTGGTATGCACCTGTAGCTAATTATCTAGTTAGCCATACTTTCCCTCCCAATTTTACTAAACATCAAAGGGACAAGCTGAAAAGCGAGTCTAAATATTATATATGGGATGACCCATATCTATGGAGGTGTGGTGCTGACCAGGAAATTAGAACGTGTGTGCCCCAATCAGAATTCCAGTCCATTTTAGAGGCCTTCCACTCTTTTGAGAGTGGAGGACATTTTGGCCCTCAAAGAACAGCTAGAAAAATCTTAGACTGTGGATTCTGGTGGCCTACTCTTTTTAAGGATGCTGCTGAATTTTGTAAATCTTGCTCCCGATGCCAAAGATTTGGTAATATATCCAAGAGGGATAAGATGCCTCAACAGATTATGTTTTTTTATGAAATTTTTGATGTTTGGGGCATTGACTTCATGGGTCCATTTCCAAACTCTAATGGTTACCTTTATATACTGTTGGCTGTAGATTATGTTTCTAAATGGGTGGAAGCAATTCCTACCCGTAATGATGATGCTAACACTATTGTTTCCTTTGTTAGAAACCATATTATCTGTCGCTTTGGATCACCACGAGCAATCGTGAGCGATCAAGGCACTCACTTTTGTAACAAGAGACTAACAGGATTACTGAAGAAGCATAGGATAGTTCACAAAGTAGCAACAGCTTATCATCCCCAGACCAATGGATAAGCAGAAGTGTCTAACAGAGAAATTAAACGCATTCTGGAGAAGATAGTAAAGCCTTATAGGAAAGACTGGAGTGCCCGGCTACATGATGCACCCTGGGCATATAGAACAGCGTATAAGACACCCATCGGGATGAGCCCCTTCCGCTTGGTATACGGAAAGGCTTGCCACCTTCCAGTAGAGGTGGAACACAAGGCTTTCGGGGCTGTAAGGGAATGCAATATGAATTTTGAAGAATCAGGTGCTGAAAGAAAGCTGCAACTAGCAGAATTGGAGAATCTTCACCTAGAAGCATATGACAATTCCAGGCGATACAAAGAGAAGATGAAGGCTGTCTATGACAAGCACATAAAAAGGAGAGAATTCAGACCAGGGGAGTTAGTTCTTCTTTATAACTCCAGACTGAGGCTTATGCCAGGTAAATTGAGATCAAGATGGGAAGGTCCCTATAGAGTAGAGAAGGCAGAGCCATACGGAGTTTTTTACTTACGTCATCCTTCTAGCTCCAAATTCATGAAGTCAATGGACATCTCCTAAAGCTTTATCATGGTAAGAAGATGAAGGATCACAAAGAACTAGAGGTTTTTCTCTTGGAAGACCCACCAACAGAAGCAGAATGAGCCTGAAGACATCCAACTTAAGGACGTAAACGCAAAGTGCTAGGTGGGAGACAACCCACCATGGTATGATTGTTCCGTTTCAGTTTTATTTTACTTTATTCTATTTTTATTTTTGTTAATGACTCTTCTCATAACCTCTGCATATAGCCTGCATTTGCATTTGCATACTGCATAAAAAAAAAAGAAAGCACACGACGCGCAAGCGTCGCTGACGCGTCCGCGTCATAGATGCCTTCGAAACAAGAAGAAAAGAAGCAGAGAGTCACGCGAGAGAGCGGCTGGAGGCGTGCCTTAGGCATAAACACGCCCACACGAACGCGTTCATGTTATTTGCGAAATCAGTCTCCCATGCGTGCGGGTCGCCCATGCGCACGCATGACCCTGCGAAATCGACGTAAAGAGCCCTACAACGCGAACACGTGCCCCACGCGGCCGCGTTGTTTTTCAAAATATGGTCATTCACGTGTGCGCGTCACCCAAATTTTTGGCAAAATGCATATAAAACAGAGAGTTGTGCGTACGCGAGGCTGCACTCGCGCCAATAGCACAAATCAGGTCATGTGATCGCGTGACTCATGCGTCCGCGTCACCTGAACTTATCACACACCACGCGATCGCGTGCTCCACGCGTCCACGTCACATGCGACGCACAGCTTATCCAGTCAGTGCCAAATATCTTATCTTTTCTTTTCCAAATCCCAATCTTTTCTTTCCCTTCTTATTTCTTTCTTCTCCCTTCTTCCTTCTTTATTCTTTCTCACTTTTTACTTTCTCCTCCCTTATTTTTCACATCCATTATCAAGGTTCTTTTCTTTTCTTTCTTTCTTTACTTTTTACTTTTCCTTTATTATTTATATTTTTCTTCTTTTTCTATTTACTTTCATTATCTATATTTTCTTTTTCTTTTCTTTATATTCCGTTAATTGGTGTTAGAAATCTAATTGGGTGATTATTTTCTTTTACATTTTGCTTGTGAGTTATTGTGGAATTGTTTGACAATTTATATTATTTCTTAAAGGGTTGCTTGCATGTTCAATTTAATGCTTTCAATAACAGATTCACCATGCATGCTATGTGTTTGTGAAAAAGCTCGTATGGCATTGCACATTATTTTTAATTATTCTATTCTACTACTCTAATGCCTGTTTTTCACAAAACCCATTTTCATATTTTATTAATTAAATATAATTGTCAATACAAATAGATTGTTAGTTTAGGAGACTTGATAATCAAATTAGGCATTTAATTCTTGATCTATGCTACTCATGCCTTTGCCGGCATGCTAATAAACATCTTGCATCTACTTGCCATCACATGCACTTGCTATGTTTCCATTGATGAACTTTTCACATGTAGTCATAACCATGTGTTAACGACATCCCTCTTTACTGTGCATTGATTATCACCTATACCATTCTCTTCCTTGATCAAACCCTTAGCTTTACATATTACTTTCTTTTTCCTTTTTCAGGATGGCCACCAAAAAGGGTAAAGAGAAAGCTACTCCCAAACTACCAGCAAGGAAAGGAACAAAAAGAACACTAGTGGCAGAGCCATCTTCAACAGCTGTAAAGCCCTCAACAAAATGAATCAAGAGGATCATCAAGGTCAATGAAAAAGAGAAAGCTTTCCCAGCAAAGGACACTGTGCGGTTCACTAACCGCTACTGTGAGCAGATGTTTCCCATCCTGGCAGAGAGGAATTATAACAACAAATACCTTCTCGTCTTCCCGACCAACATTGTTGAATTTGTTAAGCCCCGCATTAAGCGAAGACAATGGGGATTCCTACGGAGACAGCCACGGCAGGTTAATCTATCATGGGTAGTTGAATTCTATTCCAATTTTCACATGCCAACCATGCAGTCTGTCTATATCTGTCAGAAGCAAGTTCCCATAATAGAAGAGGCCATTCAACGAGCTTTAGATCTTCCCCCTGCTCCAGAAGGATTGGACGCATTCCAAGAAGCCTCATTCAAACGCCAGACATACCAATTTGACTGGGACGCCGTTCTCAGAGTTATAGCACAACCTGGCAGCAGATGGATCTATGGATACCATCGATCTTGACCTAAGAGCATATTGGCTTCAGCACTCACCTTGGAGGCTCGAGTATGGGCATAGATCATGTCCCATTACGTCTTTCCGAGCACTCACGAGTCCTCCTTCACTGCAGACATGGCTGTTCTACTCTGGTGTATCCTTACAGACTAGCACCTCAATTTACCAAGACACATTCGGTATGCTATGGGTCACGTACAGAATGCGGGCAACCTACCTTTTCCCACCTTGGTTTCAGATCTAGTCTCAGCAGCCGGAGTCTCCTACAGAGCTGGGGACACTGATAAACTACTATTTTATGGTTTATCTTGTGCTCATTTGAGTGGTTTTTATTAACTCTTTACCCACTTATTCATACTATTTGCATGGTTTTACGTTTTCCTTCCTAATTTTGTGCTATGATTGAAAACATGTTTCCTGGGCCTTTAAATTGCTAATATTAATCCTCTCTTATTACCATTAGATGCCTTGATATGTGTGTTAAGAGATTTCAGAGTTTATAGGGCAGGAATGGCTTAGAGGATGGAAAGGAAGCATGCAAAAATAGAAGGAATACAAGAAGTTGAAGGAACTGCAAAGCTGTCAGCTTGACCTCTTCGCACTTAAATGGCTATAACTTTAGCTACAGAGGTCCAAATGATGCAATCTCAGTTGCATTGGAAAGCTGACGTCTGGAGCTTCGATTTGATATATAATTTGCCATAGTTGCCTTGACGATAAGTGACACGAATGCGTGGTCTACACGGACGCATTGCAGTTGCGAAAAAACCAGCGTGTTTGAATTCAAAACCAGCAAATTCCGGGTTGTTTCTGACCCAGTTCTCGGCTCAGAAAACACAGATTAGAGGCTATAAAGTGGGAGAATGCATCCATTCACAATCATCAGCTCATAATTCATAATTTTTAGTTTTAGATGTAGTTTTTAGAGAGAGAGGTTCTCTCCTCTCTCTTAGGATTTAGTTTTAGGATTTAGGATTATTTCTTCTTCATCACAGGTTCAATGTTCCTTTAATTTATTTTTCTACTTTTATTTTATTACTTTAATTGATATTTGTCTTTTCAATTTAGCTTATAAACATTTCCATGTTAGATTTGAATTTATGTTTAGACGTAATTTGATGTGTTTCAGATTTATGAATGCTTTTAATATAATTTAGAATTTTCCCTTTTGGCTTTGGTTGAGTCATTGGAGACTCTTGAGTTATCAAACTCATTGTTGATTGAAAATTGGAATTCTTCAAGAATTAATTCGAGTTCCAATAACTCTAGCCTTTCCCAAGGAAAGACTAGGACCTGAGGAATCCAAATTAATTCCTCCACTTAACTTACCTTCATAGTTAGAGGTTAACAAAGTGGGAGAAAAATCCAATTTTCATCACAATTGATAAGGATAACTAGGATAGGACTTCCCGTTCTAATACCTTGCCAAGAGTTTATTTTATTATTACTATTTTATTTTTCTTATCATTTAACATTCTTATTCCTTACTTTCAAAACCTCCAATTTACAAGACTCATAACCAATAATAAGAACATACTTCTCTGCAATTCCTTGAGAAGACGACCCGAGGTTTAAATACTCGGTTATCAATTTTATTGGGTTTGCTTAAGTGACAAACAAAACTTTTGTAAGAAAGGAATTCTTGTCAGTCTAGAAGCTATACTTACAACGCGAATTTATTGTGAAAATTCTAGATCGCATGAGAGTTTCATTCTTCAAAATGGCGCCGTTGCCGGGGAATTGCAAACGTGTGCCTTATTATTGGTTATTGTAAATATTTGTTTTTTTTTTATCGTTTCTTTGTTTTTATTTTTGTTTTTATTTTTGCTTTTTCATAAATTAAGAGGTTATTGGTTTTTATTTAGTTATTAAAAATTTTTCAAAAATTTGTTCTTCGTGTTCATCTTGACCTTCAAGTTGTTCTTAGTTGTTTTTTTCGTTTTGATCTAAAAATTTTAAGTTTGGTGTCATTTTATTGTTTTTCTCTTTCCTCATTTAATTCAAAAATATCTTTTCTCTTTATTTTTATTGAATTTTCAAAATTTCCATAAAAAAAATTCAGATTTTGATTTTAAAATTTTCATCTTATCTTATCTTAGTTTTAAATTTCAAAATTCAAATCTTTTTCAAAAATCATATCTTTTTCAAAATCTTATCTTATCTTATTTCAAAATCAAATTTCAAATTTTAATATTTAAATTCCAAAATTCAAAATCCAAATTTTAAATTTTAAATTTTAAATTTAAAAAAAAATCAAACCTTTTCAAAATTTAAATCTTTTTCAAATTTTTATCTTATATTGTTGACTTTTTCAAAATTCAAATTTAAAAATTTTTCAAATTTCAAAAATTCAAATTTCAAAATTTAAAATTCAAAAATTTAATTTTCAATAACCTTTTAATTTAAATTTGTTTTTATTTTCATTTTTAATTTTTATTTGCTATTATGAGTTTTCACCCCTTTGGCTATGAGTCTGGTTACAATTATGTTGCACGAAGAAGAGATTATAATGATAATATGCATCAAGGATGGAACAATCAAAGATGGGAGGAGCCACAAGGATTTGATCAACCCTCATGGCAACAACCACCTCCAATAGACTATCAACAACCATTCTGTGATGCATATCAAGGCAATGGCTATGATAAGCACTCTTTTGATTATCAACAACCACCACCATATGCCTATGAATCCCCTCCTCAACATGACTTTGGACCACCATACTCACAAGCTCCTTTCCACCACTCACCTCCATATGACCCTAACCCTCATCCACCATACCATCCACCTTATGAACCATATGAACCATATATAGAACCACCCCAATTCTAACCCAATTACTCCCAAGAACCACCACCTCCATATGCACCATATCCATATCCATCAATCCAAGAGCCTTATGGTCCTACTTATGATAACCAAGCGGAACAAGAATCAACGGATCGTCTCAAGGAAACAGTGGATCAATTTCATACAACCCTTCATCAATTGGAGCAAGCGATAAATCAATTAGCTTCCCGACGTTCGGACACTCAAGGAACCCCCATGGCTTCATGTGGACAATCTAATGAAGAACGTAGCATGAAGGAGACATTAGAAACTCCAGTTGACAGTAAAGAGTATGAATTTGTACTGGAACAAGTGGAGGAAGCCAGAATTATTGAAGAAGAAGAAGTGGTTGAAGACTTGGGAGATGCTGAACCTCCATGGGAAAGTCAAGACATAGAACCTCCTTCCAGGACGGTTGCATTTGATGTTAAGGAGGGTGTACAACCTCCAAGGCATATCATAGTTGAAGACTTGGAAGAGGTTGGTCAAGAAATGGAGATTAAAGAAGAAGAAGCACAGCCGCCCATGCTCTTGGTGAGCAATGAAGAAGAGATCAAATTGGAAGAAAGCTACCAAGAAGAAGAGGTTAATATTGAAGAAACTTGCAAAGAGGTGGAAGTTGTCAGAGTACAGCACAAGGGAGTGGAGCCTGCAAATTTGTTAGAAATACTTCCCCCTAAGTTGCCATCATCCTTCACAACATTCAAGTGGGTAAAATTCATATCCCCTAGCTTTCTAATTCCACTTGAATATGGGCTACTGGAGACGGATGGTCAACTTAGAGCTCTTTGTGGCATTAAGAGTAAGAGGAAGATGATTAGTGGTTGGAGTTGTCAAACAAGGTTCAACATGGTTGCATACTCAAAGTTTAAATGCAAAGGTTGGTGTAAAGCTCAACTAAATGGGTCTAGGAAGTTGGTTGGCCGCTTTAGTGAGAATTCAGATTGCTTGCCACCCGGATGGAATCATGATGATCAACAAGAAGACGGGTGCAAAAGGAAGGTTTGGGATCCTGGAATCTGTTCTGACATCCAACACCCCGGGAGCCTAAGAATCTTTTTGAAGCTGCTCAAAGGCTTTACGTGCCTAGTTTGGGACCCCAGAGGCTGTTGGAATTCCAAACACTGGTGGAGATTTTTGGATGAATTCATGCATAAGCCACCATAACAGGAAGCTCATCAAATGTCCAACTTAAGGACTTTAACTAAAAGTGCTAGGTGGGAGACAACCCACCATGGTATGATCGTTCTTTTTCAATTTTATTTTGTGTTGTTTATTTTTATTTTATTTTATTTTCATTGAACCTGGAAGTTTTCATAGCATCTACATTAGCACTGCATATTGCATACTGCATAATTGCATAAAAAAAAAAGCAAGCACGCGACACGGCAGCATCACTGACGCGTCCGCGTCACCAGTGCGTTTAGAAGAAAAGAAAAGTGAACAGAGAGTCACGCGAAAGCGTGGCTGGAGGCGTGCCTGTGGCACAAATTGCTCCACGCGACAGCGTCGCTGACGCGTCCGCGACATATGGGAAAATGCCTCCCACGCGTCTGCGTCACCCACGCAAACGCGTGCTCTAAAAATCGACGTAAAAAAGGGTGTATGGCAGAATGTTGGGCTGGAACGTGGCTGGAACGGTGCTAGAAGCACAAGCCCTACCACGCGAACGCGTGCCCCATGCGTTCGCGTCGTTTTTCAAAAATGGCCACTCAGGCGATCGCGTCACCCACGCGAACGCGTCACCCAGATTTTTGGCAAAATGCATTTAAAACAGAGAGTTGCGCAAACGCGAGGCTGCACTCACGCCAATCGCACAAATCAATCCACGCGATCGCGTGACCCACGCGTCCGCGTCACCTGACCTTATCGCGTACCACGCGAACGCGTGAACCACGCGTCCGTGTCACATGCGTCGCACAAACTTATCCAGATCAGCGCCAATTATCTTATCTTTTCTTTTCTAAATCCTAATTTCTTCTATCTTTTCTTCTTTCTTTCTCCTTTCTTACTTACTTCTTCTTCCCTTCTTCCCCTCCTCTATCTTTTATTTTATTTTATTTTATTTATTTACATACTTTCATTCATTGCATTTTAATTTTGTGCATATTTTTATTTTCTTTTCTAAATTTATTATTTTTTTCATTGGTGTTAAAAATTTTCTTATTCAACTGTTGCGTCTTTTTTTGAATTTACTTTGGTGCTTAGTAACTTGTTTTACACTGTGGAATGATGTTAATTATCTGCCAATGCCAATATTTTATGATACTTACACTCCATTTGTATTGACATGAGCTTGTATTAATATTTCCATTACCCACACTCCTACCCTATGTTTCAAATCTTGCACGACTAGTATGCCATGTGCTTCTATTATTTTCTCACGTACATGTTGAAGCTTCCATGTAAATGAGACCCTTATCATTTGGCATTAACCCAACCATACTTCATTTTCTTATCTCTATTACTGGGATACCTTTCTTCCCTTTTTCTTTCAGGATGGCCACCCGGAAGGGAAGCGGAAGACGTTTCCATGGGGAGATAGACAAGTCCATCTGCAAAATTCTCAGAGAAAAGCGCCAGTTGGAACAGCCCGTCCACCTGCACATCTTAGCATGCACCGAGGACGATGCAATCTTTAAGTGTGGGGAGGTCGATACCGACTTCCAGGGGTTAGTTACCTTCTTTTCAACACCAATACTCTATTTTCTTTGTTTGTTCATTGTTGCATTTGCATATTTGATTGCATGTTTGTTTGATTTTATGCATTTAGTCACTACTTGGTTGAAGTAATATTTTCTTTTTCAAGAAATTTTTATAGTATTTCACTAATTTAAAAATTAAAATTTTCTATGTGTTAAATTTGTTTGAAGTTGTATTTGGAACATGGTTTTTGAGCCAAAGA
>NC_029785.2:97614999-97652846 GCF_000816755.2 Arachis ipaensis | reverse complement strand
TTGTTTGAAGTTGTATTTGGAACATGGTTTTTGAGCCAAAGAACACACAACCCGTGAGATTTTGAGCTTATTTACATGGTTACATTATTTAACCATAAATTTTTATTCTTGTGTGTTTTCTTCTCTATGATTGCAATCTTTGCTTTGTTTCAGTCTATATGTCCAATATTTAGTGTATTTACATGCTTGCATATGATTGAGGCCATTACTTGTTATTAGCTCACTTATCCCAAATAAGCCTACCTTTTTTATCATCTTTGTTAGCCACCTTGAGCCTTTTATCTCCATTTATTCTGTTCTATAACCACATCACTAGCCTTAAGCAGAAAAATAATTAAATATCCCAATTGAATCTTTGGTTAGCTTAAGATAGGGATTGTGTAACAATTAAGTGTGGGGAAACTGTGGGAACATGGGTGAATAAGGAAATGTGTTATGTTTTTACTTTGATAAAATATTAGGAATTTGGGTACCTACTCATGTGAAACTATATAAAAAAATTAAAAATCCATGTGCATTGATAAGCTATGTCTATTTTCATGTTCAGAATAAAAAAAATCCAAAAAAAAAACTCAATAAATGAGTAAATAAATAAGGAGACAAAATTACCCCAATGCTAAGTTTAATAATGAAAGATCAATGCACATGTGATAAATTAAAAAGAAAATTTGATACATGAGTATGTGATGCAAAAGTAGGAATTTTGGGTAGCTAGGCATGAATTAAAATTATATAGAGTATATGTATGTTAGGTGAAAGTTTAGGTTAATTAAAGATTCAATTTATAGCTCACTTAGCCATATATATATACCCTCACCCTTACCTTAGCCACATTACAACCTTGAAAAGACCTCATGATGTTTGCATTGGTACATTAAATATTTGTTAATTGGTTAGATGAAGAACAAAGTTTAGAAAGCATGATTAGAGAAGAGTAGAGTGAATTACCCTATACACTTGAGAGACTGGAGTGATATACACTACCAGTGAGGGTTCAATGCTTGATTCTATGTTCCCTGCTTTCATGAGCTATCTTCTTACAAGTTTACTTGTCCTTTATTGTATGATTTGAATTAGTGAAATCTGATTTATGTATATTCTTGGAGAATTTGATTTACTTTTAACCAAGTAGGTAGAAACATTTTGCATGTAGTTGCATTCATATAGATGTGTTGCATTTCATACATTCTACCATTCCTCTTCACTCCTTTATAGCTTCTCTTGAGCTTAGCATGAGGACATGCTAATGTTAAGTGTGGAGAGGTTGATAAACCACTATTTTATGGTGTATCTTGTGCTCATTTGAGTGGTTTTTATCAACTCTTTACCCACTTATTCATACTATTTGCATGGTTTTACGTTTTTCTTCCAAATTTTGTGCTATGATTGAAAACATGTTTCCTGGGCCTTTAAATTGCTAATATTAATCCTCTCTTATTACCATTAGATGCCTTGATATGTGTGTTAAGTGATTTAAAAGTTTATAGGGTAGGAATGGCTTAGAGGATGGAAAGGAAGCATGCAAAAATGGAAGGAATACAAGAAGTTGAAGGAACTGCAAAGCTGTCAGCGTGACCTCTTCACACTCAAACAGCTATAACTTTAGCTACAGAGATCCAAATGATGCGATCTCAGTTGCGTTGGAAAGCTAACGTCCGGGGTTTCGATTTGATATATAATTTGTCATAGTTTCCTTGACGATAAGTGACGCGAATGCGTGGTCTACGCGGACGCATCGCAGTGGCAAAAAAACCAACGTGTTTGAATTCGAAACCAGCAAATTTTGGGTTTTTTCTGACCCAGTTCTTGGCCCAGAAAACACAGATTAGAGGCTATAAAGTGGGAGAATGCATCCATTCACAATCATCAGCTCATAATTCATAATTTTTAGTTTTAGATGTAGTTTTTAGAGAGAGAGGTTCTCTCCTCTCTCTTAGGATTTAGTTTTAGGATTTAGGATTATTTCTTCTTCATCACAGGTTCAATGTTCCTTTAATTTATTTTTCTACTTTTATTTTATTACTTTAATTGATATTTGTCTTTTCAATTTAGCTTATAAACCTTTCCATGTTAGATTTGAATTTATGTTTAAACGTAATTTGATGTGTTTCAGATTTATGAATGTTTTCAATTTAATTTAGAATTTTCCCTTTTGGCTTTGGTTGAGTCATTAGAGACTCTTGAGTTATCAAACTCATTGTTGATTGAAAATTAGAATTCTTCAAGAATTAATTCGAGTTCCAATAACTCTAGCCTTTCCCAAGGAAAGACTAGGACTTGAGGAATCTAAATTAATTCCTCCACTTAACTTACCTTCATAGTTAGAGGTTAACAAAGTAGGAGAAAAATCCAATTCTCATCACAATTGATAAGGATAACTAGGATAGGACTTCTAGTTCTAATACCTTGCCAAGAGTTTATTTTATTATTAATATTTTATTTTTCTTATCATTTAACATACTTGTTCCTTACTTTCAAAACCCCCAATTTACAAGACTCAACCAATAATAAGAACATACTTCCCTGCAATTCCTTGAGAAGACGACCCGAGGTTTAAATACTCGGTTATCAATTTTATTGGGTTTGCTTAAGTGACAAACAAAACTTTTGTAAGAAAGGAATTCTTGTCGGTCTAGAAGCTATACTTACAACGCGAATTTATTGTGAAAATTCTAGATCGCGCGAGAGTTTCATTCCTCAGACACCAAGGCCATAATTCCATGAGATGATCAGATAGTCCCTAACGGGAAATATATCAGACCTCCAGCAGCCACTACTAGCCGGCCTGCCAAACTGGCCGAAGATATTCCTTCTCCCTCCACATCACAAGCACCTTCAACAAACCAACTGCTCCATCAGATAATTGAGAGGCTAGACCGGCTTGACTGGAAAGGAAAGCAAAGGGAGCGCCGTAACAAGCGCCGATTCACATACCTCAAGGAGCTGCTTATTGGTAACCAACCACCTAAAGAAGACTCAAACATCCCGGACTCCACTTCATTTACAAGTACAGGGAGCCATGACGATCCCGATTATGGAAATGCTGCTACCAGCCCCCCTTTGTTCCTGACTGATGGCACCGAGGACGGTGCCAAGCTTTAAGTGTGGGAAGGTTGGTCAGTACCTGACTTCCGGAGGTAATTTCTCTTTTCTTAACACCAATAGAATAGGATATTTATTTAATTTTTATTTTGTTTAGGATAGGATAAACTGCATAGTAATAGGTTATTTGCATGCATGTTCTATTTGGTTAGAAAACAATAAGTTTCTTTATAAGACCCTATTTTTGAAAATTTTCACTAATTTAAATCAAAACTTTTGTGTTAAACTTGTTTAGAAGTTGTATTTGGAACATAGTTAAAAGCTAGAACACACAACCTGTGAGACTTGAGCCTAATGACATGGTTACATTATTTAACTATAAAATTTTATTCTTGTGTGTTTGCTTCTGTATGATTGTGATCTATATTTTATTCAATCCTATATGTCTGGTGCACGAAATTGTGATCATCAATGGCGCCAACAACTTGGTACGCACAATTGTAATCTCAATTCTTTATCACAACTCCACACAACTAACCAGCAAGTGCACTGGGTCGTCCAAGTAATAAACCTTACGTGAGTAAGGGTCGATCCCACGGAGACTGTCGGCTTGAAGCAAGCTATGGTCATCTTGTAAATCTCAGTCAGGCAGATTCAAATGGTTATGGAGAATTGATAATTAAAAGATGAATAAAACATAAAATAAAGATAGAGATACTTATGTAATTCATTGGTAGGAATTTCAGATAAGCGTATGAAGATGCTTTGTTCCTTCTAAACCTCTGCTTTCCTATTGCCTTCTTCCAATCATTCATACTCCTTTCCATGGCAAGCTTTATGTTGGGCATCACCGCTAACGCGTTCACAGGTGAGAATGGTGATGAGTGTCACGGATCATCACATTCATCATGTTGAAGAACGAATGGATATCTTAGAACAGAAATAGGCTTGAGTTGAATAGAAAAACAATAGTACTTTGCATTAATTCATGAAGAACAGTAGAGCTCCACACCTTAATCTATGGTGTGTAGAAACTCCACCGTTGAAAATACATAAGTGAAAGTAGTCTAAGCATGGCCGAATGGCCAGCCTCAAAGGTCTAAGGACTAACCGTCCCAAAAGATTCTTCTTAATACAATAGTAAAAGGTTCTATTTGTAGAAAACTAGTAGCCTAGGGTTATAGAAATAGGTAATTAATGCAGAAATCTTCTTTCGGACCCACTTGGTGTGTGCTTGGGCTGAGCATTGAAGCTTTCACATGTAGAGGCTTTTCTTGGAGTTAAACGCCAGCTTTTCTACCATTTTGGGCGTTTAACTCCAGCTTTTATGCCAGTTCTGGCATTTTGACGCCAGAATTTCTATGCTGACTTGGAATGCCGGTTTGGGAATATTATATATTAGGCAAATCTTGGGCAAAGTATGGACTATTATATATTTCTGGAAAGCCCAGGATGTCTACTTTCCAACGCAATTGAGAGCACGCCAATTGGGCTTTTGTAGCTCCAGAAAATCCACTTCGAGTACAGGGAGGTCAGAATCCAACAGCATCTGTAGTCCTTTTTCAGCCTCTGAATCAGATTTTTGCTCAGGTCCCTCAATTTCAGCTAGAAAATACCTGAAATCATAAAAAAACACACAAACTCATAGTAAAGTCCAGAAATGTGATTTTTACTTAAAAACTAATAAAAATATAATAAAAACTAACTAAAACATACTAAAAACAATGCCAAAAAGTGTACAAATTATCTGTTCATCACAACACCAAACTTAAATTGTTGCTTGTCTCCAAGCAACTGAAAATCAAATAGGATAAAAAGAATAGAATATACAATGATTTCCAAAAGCATCTATGAAGATCAGTCTTAATTAGATGAGCGGGGCTATTAGCTTTTTGCTTCTGAACAGTTTTGGCATCTCCCTTTATCCTTTGAAGTTCAGAATGATTGGCATCTATAGGAACTCAGAATTCAGATAGTGTTATTGATTCTCCTAGTTCAGTATGTTGATTCTTGAACACAGCTACTTTATGAGTCTTGACCGTGACCCTAAGCATTTTGTTTTCTAGTATTACCACCGGATACATAAATGCCACAGACACATAACTGGGTAAAACTTTTCAGATTGTGACTCAGCTTTGCTAGAGTCCCCAATTAGAGGTGTCCAGAGCTCTTAAGCACACTCTTTTTGCTTTGGACCACGACTTTAACCGCTCAGTCTCAAGTTTTTACTTGACACCTTCAGGCCACAAGCGCATGGTTAGGGACAGCTTGGTTTAGCCGCTTAGGCCAGGATTTTATTCCTGTGGGCCCTCCTATCCACTGATGCTCAAAGCCTTGGATCCTTTTTATTTTACCCTTGCCTTTTGGTTTAAAGGGCTATTAGCTTTTTTTGCTTGCTTTTTCTTTCTCTCTTTTTTTTTCTCTTTTTTTTGCATATATTTTTTTCTGCAAGCTTTTCACTGCTTTTTCTTGCTTCAAGAATCATTTTTATGATTTTTCAGATCATCAACTAGCATTTCTCCTTTTTCCTCATTCTTTCAAGAGCCAACAATTTTAACATTTCATGAACAACAAATTCAAAAATATGCACTGTTCAAACATTCATTCAGAAAACAAAGAGTATTGCCACCACATCAAAATAATTAAACTATTTTAAAATTCAAAATTTATGTACTTCTTGTTCTTTTGCAATTAAAACATTTTTCATTTAAGAAAGGTGATGGATTCATAGGACATTCATAACTTTAAGACATAGACACTAAGACACTAATGATCATGTAATAAAGACACAAACATAGATAAACCTAAAGCATAATTTTCGAAAAACAGAAAAATAAAGAACAAGGAAATTAAAGAACGGGTCCACCTTAGTGATAGCGGCTTGTTCTTCCTCTTGAAGATCTTATGGAGTGCTTGAGCTCCTCAATCTCTCTTCTTTGCTTTTGTTGCTCCTCCCTCATGACTCTTTGATCTTCTCTAATTTCATGGAGGAGGATAGAATGCTCTTGGTGCTCCACCCTTAGTTGTCCCATATTGGAACTTAATTCTCCTAGGGAGATGTTAATTTGCTCCCAATAATTTTGTGGAGGAAAATTTATCCCTTGAGGCATCTCAGGAGTTTCATGATGAGGAATTTCCTCATGCTCTTGTCCATGAGTGGGATCTCTTGTTTGCTCCATCCTTTTCTTAGTGATGGGCTTGTCCTCATTAATGAGGATGTCTTCCTCTATGTCAATTCCAGCTGAATTACAGAGGTGACAAATGAGATGAGGGAAGGCTAACCTTGACAAAGTAGAGGACTTGTCTGCCACCTTGTAGAGTTCTAGGAATATAACCTCATGAACTTCTACTTCCTCTCCAATTATGATGCTATGGATCATGATAGCCCGGTCTATAGTAACTTCAGACCGGTTGCTAGTGGGAATGATTGAATGTTGGACGAACTCCAACCATCCCCTAGCCACGGGCTTGAGGTCATGCCTTCTTAGTTGAACCGGCTTCCCTCTTGAATCTCTTTTCCATTGAGCGCCCTCTTCACAAATGTCTATGAGGACTTGGTCCAACCTTTGATCAAAGTTGACCCTTCTAGTGTAGGGGTGTGCATCTCCTTGCATCATTGGCAAGTTGAATGCCAACTTTACATTTTCTGGACTGAAATCTAAGTATTTCTCCCGAACCATTGTAAGCTAATTCTTTGGGTCCGGGTTCACACTTTGATCATGGTTCTTGGTGATCCATGCATTGGCATAGAACTCTTGAACCATTAAGATTCCGAATTGTTGAATGGGGTTGGTGAGAAATTCCCAACCTCTTCTTTGGATCTCATGTCGGATCTCTGAATATTCACCCCTTTTGAGCTTGAAAGGGACCTCGGGGATCACTCTCTTCTTGGCCACAACTTCATAGAAGTGGTCTTGATGCACCCTTGAGATGAATCTCTCCATCTCCCATGACTCAGAGGTGGAAGCTTTTGCCTTCCCTTTCCTCTTTCTAGAGGTTTCTCCGGCCTTAGGTGCCATAAATGGTTATGGAAAAAACAAAAAGCTTTAGCTTTTACCACACCAAACTTAGAAGGTTTGCTCATCCTCGAGCAAAAAAAGAAAGAAGAGAGTAGAGAAAGAAGAAATAGAGGAGATGGAGGGGGGTAGTGTTTCGGCCAAGGGGGTGAAGTAGTGTTTAAGATGTGTGAAAATGAAGGAGTGAAGATGGGTTTATATAGGAGTGGAGGGGGGGTTGGTTTGAATTTGAATGGTGAGGTAGGTGGGGTTTATGATGGATGGATGTGGATTGGTGAAGGGTTTATGGAGAAGAGGTAGGATTTGATAGGTGAGGGGTTTTTGGGGAAGAGGTATTGAGGTGATTGGTGAAGGGTATTTGGGGAAGAGTTTTATGAAATGGTATGAAGAAGAGAGAGAGTGAGTTGAGGTTGGTGGAGATCCTGTGGGGTCCATAGATCCTGAGGTGTCAAGGATTTCTCATCCCTGCACCCATTAGGCTTGCAAAACGCCCTTTGCTGCCTATCCTGGCGTTAAACGCCAGGCTGCTGCCCATTTCTAGCGTTTAACACCAGCTTCTTGCCCTTTTCTGGCGTTAAATACCAGTCTGGTGCCCATTTCTGGCCTTAAACGCCCAGAATGGTGCCAGACTGCGCGTTTAACGCCCATTCTGCTGCCCTTACTAGCGTTTAAATGCCAATAGGCTTCTCCTCCAGGGTGTGCTATTTTTCGTTCTGTTTTTCAGTTTGTTTTTACTTTTTCAATTGTTTTTGTGACTTCACATGATCATCAACCTACAAAAAATATAAAATAACAATGGAAAATAGAAATTTAATATAGATAAGTAAAATTGGATTGCCTCCCAATAAGCGCTTCTTTAATGTCAGTAGCTTGACAATGGGCTCTCATGGAGCCTCACAGATACTCAGAGCATGATGATAGCCTCTCAACACCAAACTTAGAGTTTGGTTGTGGCCTCCCAACACCAAACTTAGAGTTTTAATATGGGGATTTTGTTTGACTTTGCATTGAGAGAAGCTTTTCATGCTTCCTCTCCATGGTTACAGAGGGAGATCCTTGAGCTTTAAACACAAGGGAGTTCTCATTCACTTGAAGTACCAATTCTCCTCTGTCAACATCAATCACAACTCTTGCTATGGCTAGGAAGGGTTGCCAAGGATGATGGATTCATCCATACACTTCCCAGTATCTAGAATTATGAAATCAGCAGGGATGTAGTGGCCTTCAACCTTTACCAAGACATCCTCTACAAGTCCATAAGCCTGTTTTCTTGAATTGTCTGCCATCTCCAGTGAGATTCTTGCAGCTTGTACCTCAAGGATTCCTAGCTTCTCCATTACAAAGAGAGGCATGAGGTTTATGCTTGACCCTAGGTCACACAGAGCCTTCTCAAGGGTCATGGTGCCTATGGTACAAGGTATTGAGAACTTTCCAGGATCCTGTCTCTTCAGAGGTAATTTCTGCCGAGTCAGGTCATCCATTTCTTTGGGGAGCAAGGGGGGTTCATCCTCTGAAGTCTCATTACCAAATAGCTTGGCATTTAGCTTCATGATTACTCTAAGGTACTTAGAAACTTGTTCTTTAATAACATCTTCATCCTCTTCAGAGGAAGAATACTCATCAGAGCTTATGAATGGCAAAAGTAAATTCAGTGGAATCTCTATGGTCTCAGTGTGAGCCTCAGATTCCCATGATTCCTCATTAGGGAACTCCTTAGAGGCCAGTGGACATCCATTGAGGTCTTCCTCAGTGGAGATCACTGCCTCTTCCTCCTCTCCAGGTTCGACCGTATGGGTTATGTTGATGGCCTTGCACTCTCCTTTTGGATTCTCTTCTGTATTGCTTGGAAGAGCACTAGGAGGGAGTTCAGTAACTTTCTTGCTCAGCTGACCCACTTGTGCCTCCAAATTTCTAATGGAGGACCTTGTTTCAGTCATGAAACTTTGAGTGGTTTTAATTAGATCAGAGACTACAGTTGCTAAGTCAGAGTGGCTCTGCTTAGAATTCTCTGTCTGTTGCTGAGAAGATGATGGAAAAGGCTTGCCATTGCTAAACCTATTTCTTCCACCATTATTGTTGTTGAAGCCTTGTTGAGGCCTCTGTTGATCCTTCCATGAGAGGTTTGGATGATTTCTCCATGAAGGATTATAGGTGTTTCCATAGGATTCTCCCATGTAATTCACCTCTTCCATTGCTGGGTTCTCAGGATCATAAGCTTCTTCTTCAGATGAAGCTTCTTTGGTACTGACTGTTGCTGCTTGCATTCCAGACAGACTCTGAGAAATCATATTGACTTGCTAAGTCAATATTTTGTTCTGAGCCAATATGGCATTCAGAGTATCAATCTCAAGAACTCCTTTCTTCTAACTTGTCCCATTATTCACAGGATTCCTTTCAGAGGTGTACATAAATTGGTTATTTGCAACCATTTCAATGAGTTCTTGAGCTTCTGCAGGCGTCTTCTTCAGATGAAGAGATCCTCCAGCAGAGCTGTCCAATGACATCTTGGACAGTTCAGATAGACCATCATAGAAGATACCTATGATGCTCCATTCTGAAAGCATGTCAAAAGGACACCTTCTGATCAATTGCTTGTATCTTTCCCAAGCTTCATAGAGGGATTCACCTTCCTTCTGTCTGAAGGTTTGGACTTTCACTCTAAGCTTACTCAATTTTTGAGGTGGAAAGAACTTTGCCAAGAAGGAATTGACTAGCTTTTCCCAAGAGTTCAGGCTTTCTTTAGGTTGTGAATCCAACCATGTTCTAGCTCTGTCTCTTACAACAAGGGGAAAAAGCATAAGTCTATAGACCTCGGGATCAACCCCATTAGTCTTGACAGTGTCACATATTTGCGAGAATTCAGCTAAGAATTGATGAGGATCTTCTAATGGAAGTCCATGAAACTTGCAATTCTGTTGCATTAGAGAAACTAATTGAGGCTTAAGCTCAAAGTTGTTTGCTCCAATGGCAGGGATTGAGATGCTTCTCCCATAGAAGTCAGGAGTAGGTACAGTAAAGTCACCAAGCACCTTTCTTGCGTTGTTGGCATTGATGTTGTTTTTGGCTGCCATGTCTTCTTCTTGTTTGAAAGTTTCTGTTAGGTCCTCTATAGAGAGTTGTACTTTAGCTTCTTTTAGCTTTCTCTTCAAGGTTCTTTCAGGTTCAGGATCAGCATCAACAAGAATGCCCTTGTCCTTGCTCCTGCTCATATGAAAAGAGAGGAGAAGAAAATATGGAATCCTCTATGTCACAGTATAGAGATTCCTTGAGGTGTCAGAGGAAAATAAAAATAAAAGGATGAGGTAGAGAAGAGAGAATTCGAACTTATCAAGAGGGACAGAGTTCGAATTGCTGATAATGGAGAAGTGTTAGTCCTTTAAATAAAAGGATTTGGGAAGAGGGGAAGAATTTTCAAAATTTAAGTAAAAGATTTTGAAATAATTAAAAGAAATTTTGAAAATTTGGTAAATGATTTTCGAAAACTATGATTGGGAAAGAAATTAAGTGATTTTTGAAAAAGATTTTGAAATTAGAAATCAAAAAGATATGATTGAAAATTAATTTTGAAAAAAATGTGATTGAAAAGATATGATTGAGAAGATATGATTGAGAATCAAATTAAAAGAAGAAAGTTTTTCAAATTAAATTTGATTACTTGACCAATAAAAAATTAAAAGATATGATTCTAGAATTAAAAGATAAGATCCTTTCTTAATAGGCAAGTAACAACTTGAAAATTTTGAATTAAATCACTAATTGTAGCAAGGATTTTCGAAAATAGTAATAAATAAAAAAAATTGAAAAGAAATTGATTTTGAAAAGATATGATTGAAAAGATATGAAAAAAATTTGATTTTGCAAAATTATGAAACTTTCAAAAAGATTTGAATTAAAAACAAAATCTTCCATCTAGTGTCCTCCTGGAGTTAAACGCCCAGAATGGCATCCATTATGGCGTTTAACGCCCAAAATGCTACCTTTTTGGGCGTTTAACGCCCAGCCAGGCACCCTGGCTGGCGTTTAAACGCCAGTTTTCCTTCTTCACTAGGCGTTTTGAACGCCCAGCTTTTTCTGAGTAATTCTTCTGCTGAATGTTCTGAATCTTAAATTCTCTATGTTATTGACTTGAAAAGACACAATTTTTAAAAAAATTTGAATTTTTAATGATGAGAAACAATAAAAAAAATGCAACTAAGATCAAATAAAGAATACATGCAAGACACAAAACTCAGAAGTTTGTATACTAAGGACTATAACAATTTAAAAATGCATGTAAGAAACAACAAAAGATACAAAATGAGAGAAATTAAAGATCAGAGCACTGGAATCATCAAGAACAACTTGAAGATCAATGAAGAACATATTACATATATTCGAAAAATGCAAGAAGAATAAAGACATGCAATTGACACCAAACTTAAAAATTGACACTAGACTCAAACAAGAAACATAAAATATTTTTGATTTTTATGATTTTATAAATTTTTTTGTGATTTTTCGAAAATTAAGTGGAAAAAAAGAAAAAAAAAGGACTTCAAAATTCTTAATGAGAATTCCAGGAATCATTGCAATGTTAGTCTAAAACTCCGGTCCAGGAATGAGACATGGCTTATTAGCCAGCCAAGCTTTCAGTGAAAGCTTCGGTCCAAAACACTAGACATGGACAATGGCCAGCCAAGCTTTAGCATATCATTACTTTCAACAGCAAGATTGATAGAAATCAACAAGCTCTTGTGATGATAAGTTGAAACCTCGGTCCAAAAGTTTAGACATGGTTTCACAACCAGCCAGACTTCAACAAATCATCATGAAACTCTAGAATTCATTCTTAAAAACTCTGAGGAACAGAATAGAAATATTTTTATATTTTTGAAAAAACTTTTTTCGAAATTAAAAAGTAAAAAGCTTAAACATAAAATAAAATTACCTAATCTAAGCAACAAGATGAACCGTCAGTTGTCCAAACTCGAACAATCCCCAGCAACGGCGCCAAAAACTTGGTGCACGAAATTGTGATCATCAATGGCACCAATAACTTGGTATGCACAATTGTAATCTCAACTCTTTATCACAACTCCGCACAACTAACCAGCAAGTGCACTGGGTCGTCCAAGTAATAAACCTTACGTGAGTAAGGGTCGATCCCACGGAGACTGTCGGCTTGAAGCAAGCTATGGTCATCTTGTAAATCTCAGTCAGGCAGATTCAAATGGTTATGGAGAATTGATAATTAAAAGATGAATAAAACATAAAATAAAGATAGAGATACTTATGTAATTCATTGGTAGGAATTTCAGATAAGCGTATGAAAATGCTTTATTCCTTCTGAACCTCTACTTTCCTATTGCCTTCTTCCAATCATTCATACTCCTTTCCATGGCAAGCTTTATGTTGGGCATCACCGTTGTCAATGGCTACTTCCCATCCTCTCAGTGAAAATGTTCCAAATGCGCTGTCACCGCACGGATAATCATCTGTCGGTTCTCAACCATGTTGGAATAGGATCCATTGATCCTTTTACATCTGTCACTACGCCCAACACTTGCGAGTTTGAAGCTTGTCATAGTCATCCCTTCCCAGATCCTCCTCGGAATACCACAGACAAGGTTTAGACTTTCCGGATCTCAGGAATGGCCGCTAATAATTCTAGCCTATACCACGAAGGTTCTAATCTTAGATTAGAAACCCAAGAGATACACATTCAAGCTTGTTTGCATGTAGAACAGAAGTGGTTGTCAGGCACGCGTTCATAGGTGAGAATGGTGATGAGTGTCATGGATCATCACATTCATCATGTTGAAGAACGAATGGATATCTTAGAACAGAAATAGGCTTGAGTTGAATAGAAAAACAATAGTACTTTGCATTAATTCATGAAGAACAGCAGAGCTCCACACCTTAATCTATGGTGTGTAGAAACTCCACCATTGAAAATACATAAGTGAAAGTAGTCTAAGCATGGCCGAATGGCCAGCCTCAAAGGTCTAAGGACTAACCGTCCCAAAAGATTCTTCTTAATACAATAGTAAAAGGTCCTATTTGTAGAAAACTAGTAGCCTAGGGTTACAGAAATAGGTAATTAATGCAGAAATCTTCTTCCGGGCCCACTTGGAGTTAAACGCCAGCTTTTGTGCCAGTTTGGACGTTTAACTCCAGCTTTTATGCCAGTTCTGGCGTTTTGACGCCAGAATTTCTATGCTGAATTGGAACGCCGGTTTGGGCCATCAAATCTCGGGCAAAGTATGGACTATTATATATTGCTGGAAAGCCCAGGATGTCTACTTTCCAACGCAATTGAGACCGCGCCAATGGGGCTTCTGTAGCTCCAGAAAATTCACTTCGAGTGCAGGGAGGTCAGTATCCAACAGCATCTGCAGTCCTTTTTCAGCCTCTGAATCAGATTTTTGCTCAGGTCCCTCAATTTCAGCCAGAAAATACCTGAAATCACAGAAAAACACACAAACTCATAGTAAAGTCCAGAAATATGATTTTATTTAAAAACTAATAAAAATATAATAAAAACTAACTAAAACATACTAAAAACAATGCCAAAAAGCGTATAAATTATCCGCTCATCAATGTCCAATATTTAATGTGTTATATGCATGCATATGATTGATGCCATTATTTTATTAACTCACTTATCCCAAATAGCCTACCCTTTCAATCACCTTTGTTAGCCAATTTGAGCCTTTTAATCCCATTTGTTCTATATTTTACCACATTACTAGCCTTAAGTAGAAAAACAAGTAATACCCCAAATTGAATCTTTGGTTAGCTTAAGATAGAAATTGTGTCTCAATTAAGTGTGAGAAAATTATGGGAACATGGGTTAACAAGGGAATGTGTTATGCTAAAATAATTGGAAATTTGGGTACCTACTCATGTGAAACTAGAAAAATTATAAATCCACGTGCATTGATAAGCTATGTTTATTTTCATGAAAAAAAAATCCCAAAAATATTCAATTAAATAAGTAATTAGATAAATGAATAAGGGAACAAAATTACCCCAATGCTAAGTTCAGTTTAATAAAAAATCAATGCATGTGTGATACAAGTTAAAGAGAAAAGTTGATGCATGAGTATGTAATATAAAAGTGGAAAAATTTTGGGTAGCTAAGGCATGATTTAAGAAGAAAATAGAGTATGTATGTTAGGTGATAGCTTAGGATAATCAAGGATTCAATTTATAGCTCACTTAGCCATATATATACCCTTACCTTTACCTTGGCCCCATTACAACCATGAAAAGACCTCATGATGTTTGCATTGGTACATTAAATACTTGTTGATTGGTTAGGTGAAGAACAAGGTTTAGGAAGCATGATTAGAAGAAGAGTAGAGTGATTACCCTATACACTAGAGAGACTAGAGTGCACATACACCATCAGTGAGGGTTCAAATGCTTAATTCTATGTCCCATGCTCTCATGAGCTGTCTTCCTACAAGTTTACTTGTTTTTACTATACAATTTGAATTAGTGGAATTTGAGTTATTTTTGTCTTGAAGAACTTGTTTATTTTAACTAAATAGTCAAAATCATTTTATCATATAGTTGCATTCATATACATAGATTGCATTGCATGAGTCTTACTTTTCCCTACTCATTTGATTTATCTCCTTAAGCTAAGCATGAGAACATGCTAATGTTTAAGTGTGGGGAGGTTGATAAACCACTATTTTATGGTTTATCTTGTATTTAATTGAGTGGTTTCATCAATTCTTCAACCACTTATTCATACTAATTGCTTGATTTTACATTTTCCTTCCTAATATTGTTTTATGGTTGAAAACTTGCTTCCTAGAGATCTTTAATTAGTATATTTTAATTCTCCTTTATACCATTCGATGTCGTGATCCATATGTTAAGTGTTTCAGGCTTTATAGGGCAGGAATGGCTTAGAGAATGAAGAGGAAGCTTGCAAAAATGGAAGGAACACAAAAAACTAAGGAGATGACCAGCGAACACCGACGCGCACGCATGGCTCACGCGAGCACGCGGAATGGAGAAAATTGCAGCGCCGCCTGTGTGTGCCTGACGCGTACGCGCGGATTGGAATCTGCACGAATGACGCGCATGCATGGACGACGCATATGCGTGACAAGGAAAATCGCTGAATGACACACACGCGTGACTAACATGTACGCGTGACCTGCGCGATCTGCAGAATTAACAGAAAACGCTGGGGGCGATTTCGGGCCGCATTTTGACCCAATTTTTGGCCCAGAAACACAGAATAAAGCCAGGGAACATGCAGAGACTCAACACACCTTTTTTACACTTTTTTTTACACAACTTTAGTTACATTGATACATTCTCATTAGGATAGTTTTAGGTTTTTAGATATGAATTTAGAGAGGATTGCTCTTCCTCTAGGTTCTCTTTACATTCCCAGTTTATTGCTTTTGCTTTTGGATATTGAAGAGTCATTACCTCCGTTGAAGATACTATTCTAGTTTGTTTCTTTACTTACTCTTTTATTTATGCCATATTCTTAATTCTTATTTAAAGTAATAAGTGGATTATTTTCATGAATTGTTAATGCAAAGGATTACTTTTATTTTTAATTAATTTTGAATCCCTATTTTATTTAAATTATCATGTCTTCTTCTTATATTTTTATGAGCGTTATATTCATGTCAATGGAGTAGACTCCATACTTGACATGGGGGTTGATTAAAAGGAGACACTTGAGTTGGAAGGCTTAAGTAATGGTTAAACTGGACGTTGTTGGCTAGTTCTGTATTTACTAACGCTAGACCTTCCCAAGGGAGAGGACTAGGATTTGCGAATAAGAGTTCGCTCAATCACTTGATTTTCCTTTATTTAGGAAGGGTTAACTAAGTGAAAACAACAACCTTTTTAATACTACACTTAAGAGACCCCAACAAGGATAGAACTTACAATTAATCATTCTCATTCCCCCAGTCAAGGCCTTTTATCTAGAATATTAATAATCATTCTTAGTTTTTATCGCTTTAATTTACAATTATTTAATTTCTTACCAACCAAACTAAAACTCTCTTGGAAATTCCTAATTAATAAAATAGCATCCTTTCTTGCAACTCGTTGAGAGACGACCTGGACTCATACTCCCAGTATTTATCTATTCTAAATTTTTGTGACACTCTTCTAAATTGGTGAGGCAGATTTTAGCTGGTTAAGAGCTATACTCGCAACGCTGTTCTATTATATTATAATCTCTTAATTGGCCTAACTTCTACCACGCACCACGCCCCAAAAAGAAAGTACCCAAAGGCTGGAGGAACAAGAAAATTCCTACTGAAGACTTCTCACCTGGCATGAGAGTAGTCTTAACAAGAAGCCCAGTCATACCACACACGATGAACAGAATCCTGTCTCTAGAGCCTCCTGGACTAATTCATGAGAGTACAGGGAGGAAGTTCAGAATGAGGGGTGAAGATCTGACCCCCTATGAACCTCTGTAAAGGAGCTGTCCGTCAAGCTAATGACGGTAAAGAAGCGCTTGTTAGGAGGCAACCCAACCGTACGTATCCTATAGTTTACTTTCACCTTCTTTTATCCTATTTTAGTTTATTTGAGATTGATTTCATGTTAATTTATTTTTTATTGATTTTCATACTTTTTCTCATTTTTCTAACGTTTGTGATCATGTATAGCACTCAGAAAAGGAACAGAAATGCGCAGAAGAAAAAACAGCACACTCTGGAAGATACCTCCTGGTGTCGCCAAATGCCAGCCCAGCGTTTAGCACCCAGGGGGGAGGCAGAATAGGCAGATTTTGAATTTTGAAGCCTTTTTGGACAATGAATAAACCCCAACCACCAACCACTTCACCACTTAATCTTATCCATTTCTTTCTCCTCTCTCACCTATTTTTTCATCCACATTCATCCATCCCATCACCCATCACTTCTTTTGATTCTCTCAACCCACCTTTCACTCCACCCAATCACCTCTCATCAATCCCATCCATCTCTCTTCCCAACAACTCACATTCAAATTTAACTTTCCCACCCATTCCCTTCCCAAAACCGAAACGCACCCCACCCCCACCTATAAATACCCCTCACTTTATCTACTTTCACCACGCCTTCACTACTCTTCCCTTATTACTTACTCTTCACCATATACATTTCCTTTCTTCATTTTTCCCCTTTGTTCACCCCAAAGGCCGAAGCCTATACCGCATCTCCTCTATCTCCTTCTTCTATTTTCTTTTTTTTTCTTTTCTTATATTTCTATTTGCTTGGGGACGAGCAAAGTCTTTAAGTTTGGTGTTGGGAGCTCCGCTTTTTGCTTCTTATATCTTACCTCTATGGCACCAAAAACCAGAGAGTCCTTAAGGAAAAGAAGGAGAAAGCCCCCACTTCTAAGCCATGGGATTTCACACAATTCTTTTCCAAAGCCCATCAAGAGCATTTCTATGATGTGGTGAGGAAGAAGAAGGTGACTCCCGAGGTCCCCTTCAAGTTGAAGGATGATGAGTACTCGAAGATCCTATACCAGATTCTGAGATGGGATTGGAAAATTTTAGCCAACCCCATGACTGAGGTTGGAGTATTGATAGTACAGAATTTCTACGCCAATGCTTGGGTAACGAAAAAGCATGATAGAAGCATGAACCCAGCGCCAAAGAATTGGCGCACCATGGTCAGAGAACATATCATGGATTTCATCCCTAAGAGTGTGAGGGTGGCACTATAGTTGCCAGAGTCACGAGAGGACCCTCACTCAACATTCGTAGGGTCAACACTAACCAAAAGTTGGATTAAGTCCTTGCTGACATCTACATACCTGGAGCTTAGTGGAGGAGGGATACTTAAGGCTGACCTTACCAGCTGGGGAGGCTTGACCTTAGGCCAGTAGCTAGAGGATGGTTGGAATTCATCCAGTGTTCCATCATCCTTACAAGTAACCACTCTGAGGTTACAGTCGAGCGAGCAGTGATGATCCACTGCATTATGCTCGGCAATGAGGTGGAGGTGCATGAGGTGATCCCTCAGGAGTTTTACAGAGTTACCAATAATCCCTTCACCTCTGCGAGGCTGGCCTTCCCTCATCTTATCACCATTTATGTGCAGCAACTAGAGCTCTTATAGAGGGAGATACCCTGATAAAAAAGGAGAGGCCAATCACAAAAAAGGGTATGGAGAGCGTAAGGGAGCCCGTGCAAGGACTGCAACAAAAGCCAATTCCACCACCTCTACATGATATTCCGGAGATGCCTCAGGAGATATACTTCCCACCTCGTGACTATTGAGATCAGCTGACTACAACCTTAGGGGAGCTGACATCATCAGTTGATCAGTTGAGGCTGGAACATCAGGACCAGTCTGCTCTCCTCCATCAGATAATGGAAGATCAAAGAAGAATGATCGAGGAGCAGAGGAGGCAGGGGCATGACTGGTGCACGAATCCCCACACTTTTGTACAGCTGTACCAGCAAGTGCACTGGGTCGTCTAAGTATTACCTGAGCGAGTCAGGGTCGATCCCACGAGAATTGTTGGCTTGAAGCAAGCTATGGTTATCTTGCAGGTCTTAGTCAAGAAGATCATAAGGTTGTTGGATTATGGAGTTTAGGATTATTATAATAGGGTGCTAATACTTTAAAGATATAGTTGAGGATTGGAGTTGCCTTGCCTTTTTGAATTAACTCTGGTATTACTGTCTTCTCTGCTTGTGAATGATCTCTTCTGTGGCAAGCTATATGTGATCAATGCCATGGGCCGTGGTCATTGATCTCCTCTGCTATAGATTGAATGCCATTGACCGTGGTCATCCAATCTGACGAAGGGTGAAGCTATAGCAGTTCATTCTCCTGGCAATCCTACTCAAAATGCCACAGACAAGGTCGAATCTTCTGGATTAGAGAATGTTGCTTCTTTGGATTCTAGCCTATACCACGGAGACCTTAATCTCCCCAAAAATTGGTTGAACTGGTGTCTCGAGAAGTCCCCAATGAAGTCATGGATTAACCATCCGAGAGATGTATAAACATAGCTGTTGGTTCGTGCTTTCCAATCACGTATTCACACGAACCCAAGTAGACGCGGGTGTTTGTCAGGCACGTTCATCTTATTATGATGAACAGAGCTGATTGTCTGATAATCCTATCAAACACGGATCGAAGAAGAAACAGTAATACTTTTATTAATTCATAGGACTCAGCAGGGCTCCTCCCCTCAACCTAGGAGGTTTAAAAACTCATACTGAAAGGAAATACAATGTAAAATGTATAAAGTGGTAAAAGAGGGTTGAAGTTACATAAATCTAATCCCTTAAATACTAAACAAATTACTAGTAAGGGTAAAACAGTCTTTCTAGTGCTAAAATCCACTTCTGGGGCCCACTTGGTTAGTGTTTGGGCTGAGCTTTGATGAGATTCACGTGCTATGAGGCTCCTAGGGTATTGAACGCTGGCTAGAGGAATTTGGATGCTGGGCTCTGCTCTTCGGGCACTGGACGCCTGGAAGGGGGCAGGTAGCTGGCGTTGAATGCCAGTTTTGGGCCTTCAAATCTGAAGCAAAGTATGGACTATTATACCTTGCTGGAAAGCTCTGGAAGTCAGATTTCCATAGCCATTAAGAGCGCTCCATTTGGACATCTTTAGCTCCATAAAAGCTCTTTCGAATGCAAGGAGGTCAGATCCGGATAGCATCTGCAGTGCTTTCTCTGTCTCTGAATCAGACTTTTGCTCCAGCTCCTCAATTTCAGCCAAAAATTACCTGAAATTGTACAAAAATACAAAAACTCATAGTAGAATCTAAAAATGTAATTTTAACAATAAAACCTATAAAAACTTAATAAAAACTAAATAAAACACACTAAAAACTAGATGCAAATGATGCCAAAAAGCGTATAAAATATCCGCTCATCACAACACCAAACTTAAACTGTTGCTTGTCCTCAAGAAACTAAAAACACAGTAGGATAAAAAGAAAATTAAGATACAATAAATTTCTAAGTTGTCAATGAAGCTTAATTACAATTAGATGAGTGTGACTTAGTAGCTTTTTGCTTCTGAATAGTTATGGCATCTCACTATCCATTGGAACTCAAAATGGTTGGCATCTTTAGAAAATTAGAATCTAGATGGTATTATTGGCTCTCCTTGTTCAGTTCTTTTTTATTCTTGAACACAGCTTTCAAAGTCTTGGTCGTGACCCTAAGCACCTTATTTTCCAGTATTACCACCGGATACAACAATGCCACAGACACTTTAACTGGGTGAACATTTTCAGATTGTGACTCAACTTTGCTAGGATCCCCAGATAGAGGTGTCCAGAGTTCTTAAGCACACTCTTTTTGCTTTGGACCTCGACTTTAACCACTTAGTCTCAAGCTTTTCACTTGACACCACGCCACAAGCACATGGTTAGGGACAGCATGATTGAGCCGCTTAGGCCAGGATTTTATTCTTTTAAGCCCTTCTATACATTAATGCTCAAAGCCTTTGATCCTTTTACCCTTGCCGTTTGGTTTAAAAGGTTATTGGCTTTTTCAATCTGCCCTCCTTTTCCTGCATTTTTGGGTAGTAATGGATTTTTCTGCTTTTTATTTTTTTCTTTTTGCTATTTTTTCTTCCTTTTTCACATGCGTAATAATTTTTTTTTCTTTTGCAACATGCTTTTTCTTTTTCTTTTTGCTGCTTTTTCTTGCTTCAAGAATCAATTTTATTGATTTTTCATATCACCAATAATACTTTTCCTTTTTTCTTATTCTTTCAAGAGCCAACGTTCTAAAATTTCAACTTCAAATATGCACTGTTCATTTATACATTCAGAAAACAAAAGCAATGCCACTATATCAACATAATTAAACTATTCTTATTTTAAACTTGAAATTCATGCATCTCTCAATTCTTTTTAAATAAAATTTTCTTTTAAGTAAGGTGAGAGATATATGGAATATTTTACAACTTTAAGACATCAATGCAAATGATCATGCAACTAGAACAGAAAAACAAACAAAACAAAACAGAAAACAGAAAAATAAAGAAAGTAAAAGAGAATGAGTCCACCTTTAATGGTGGCGGCTAGTGCTCCTACTTGAGGATCCAATGTGATGCTTGATCTCTTCTATATCACTCCTTTGCTTTTGTTGCTCTTCCCTCATAGCCCTTTGGTCTTCCCTTATGGCTCTTTGATCTTCTCTTATTTCATTAAGGGTGATGGAGTGCTCTTGATGCTCCACCCTCAATTGCTCCATATTAGTATTCAGTTCTCCAAGAGAAGTCAACCATTGATTCTAATAGCTTTGAGGAGGAAAATACATCCCTTGAGGCATCTCAGGGATCTCATGCTGAAGCTGTTGCACAGGCTCTTGTGCATGCTCTCTAGTTTGCTCCATCCTCTTCTTAAGTGATGGGCTTATCCTTCCCAATGGAGACATCTTCTACTATGATAATTCAAGCTGAATTGCATAGATGACAGATGAGGTGTGGGAATGCCAACCTTGCATTGGTGTGAGGCTTCTCAGCTACCTTGTACAATTCTTGAGGAATCACCTCATGTACTTTCACCTCACTTTCAATCATGATGTAATGAATCATGATGGCTCTATCAATAGTCATCTCTGACCGATTGCTAGTGGGGATGATGGAACGTTGGATGAATTCCAACCATCCTCTAGCTATGGTCTTTAGGTCAACCCTTCTTAGTTAAATGGGCTTGCCTTGGGAATCCCTTTTTCCACTGTGCTCCTTCCACACAGATATCCGAGAGCACTTGATCCAATCTCTGATCAAAGTTGATTCTTGGTGCACGAAATTGTGATTACACTTTTCACAACTCCGCACAACTAACCAACAAGTGCACTGGGTCATCCAAGTAATACCTTACGTGAGTAAGGGTCGATCCCACGGAGATTGTTGGCTTGAAGCAAGCTATGGTCATCCTGTAAATCTTAGTCAGGCAGATTCAAATGGTTATGAGGTTTTGATAATTAAAAGATAAATAAAACATATAATAAGATAAAGATACTTATGTAATTCATTGGTGGGAATTTCAAATAAGCGTTTGGAGATGCTTTGTTGCTTCTAAACCTCTGCTTTCCTATTGTTCTCATCCAATCATGCATGATCCCTTCCATGGCAAGCTGTATGAACCTCTCAGATGAAAAATACTAGGTACAATTTCTGCACGGCTAATCAACTGTCGGATTTCTCGTCTCGGATGAAAAATACCAGGTACAGCTACCGCACGGCTAATCATCTGTCAGTTCTTACTAGTGTCGTAATAGGATCTCTCTATCCTTTTGCACACTGTCACTGCACCCAACATTCGCGAGTTTGAAGCTTGTCACAGTCATCCCGTCCCAGATCCTACTCGGAATACCATAGACAAGGTTTAGACTTTCTGGATCTCAGGAATGCTGCCAATTGGTTCTAGCCTATACCACGAAGGTTCTAATCTCATGGATTCGGATGCTTTGTCGTCAGGAAAGGTGATGCAAATCATGGATTAGAGACCCAAGAGAATATACTCCAGCTGTCATCCAATGACTACGTTGAACATCATGTAGACCGCTTGTGGTTGTCAGGCACGCGGATCTTGGCTAAGCAAGTAACGAAGATAGTGGGTGATTGTCACGGGTCACCCCTTCATTCTGACTTAACTAAATTAAGTTTGAGAGTATATCTTGGAGAAGAAGTAAGCGTGAATTAAAAGAGAAACAATGGTACTTGCATTAATTCATGAAGAACAGTAGAGCTCCGCACCTTAATCTATGAGGTGTAGAAACTCCACCGTAGAAAATACATAAGAGATAAAGGTCTAAGCATGGCCAAATGTCCAGCCTCCAATGTCTAAGGACTAAACATCCAGAGATAGATTCTAGTCTATCAATACAATAGTAAAAAGTGCTATTTATACTAAACTAGTTACTAGGGTTTACAGAAAATAAGTAACTAAGTGCAGATAGTGCAGAAATTCTCTTTCGGGGCCCACTTGGTGTGTGCTTGGGTTGAGCATTGAAGCTTTCACGTGCATAGGCCATTCTTGGAGTTAAACGCCAGCTTGGGTGCCAGTTTGGGCGTTTTACTCCAGAAAAGGGTCTTTGGCGGGTGTTTAGACGCCAGTTTGGGCCATCAGATCTCGTGTAAAGTATGGACTATTATACATTGCTGGAAAGTCCAAGATGACTAATTTCCAACGCAATTAAGAGCGCGCCAATTAGTTCTCTGTAGCTCCAAAAAATCCAGTTCGAGTGCAGGAGGGTCAGAATCCAACAGCATCTGCAGTCCTTTCTCAGCCTCTGAATCAGATTTTTGCTCAGGTCCCTCAATTTCAGCTAGAAAATATCTGAAATCACAGAAAAACACACAAACTCATAGTAAAGTCCAGAAATGTGATTTTTGCATAAAAACTAATAAAAATATAATAAAAAGTAACTAAAACATACTAAAAACTATGTAAAAACAATGCCAAAAAGGGTATAAATTATCCGCTCATCACAACACCAAACTTAAATTGTTACTTGTCCCCAAGCAACTAAAAACAAAATAGGATAAAAAGAAGAGAAAATACAATAAATTACAAAATTATCAATGAATATTAGTTTCAATCAGATGAGCAAGACAAGTGGCTTTTTGCTTCTTAACAGTTTTGGCTTCTCACTTTATCCTTTGAAGTTCTGAATGATTGGCATCCATAGAAACTCAGAATTCAGATAGTGTTATTGATTCTCCTAGTTCAGTATGTTGATTCTTGAACACAGCTACTTTATGAGTCTTGGCCGTGACCCTAAGCATTTTGTTTTCCAGTATTACCACCGGATACATAAATGTCACAGACACATAACTGGGTGAACCTTTTTAGATTGTGACTCAGCTTTGCTAGAGTCCCCAGTTAGAGGTGCCCAGAGCTCTTAAGCACACTCTTTTTGCTTTGGACCATGACTTTAACCGCTCAGTCTCAAGCTTTTCACTTGACACCTTCATGCCACAAGCACATGGTTAGGGACAGCTTGATTTAGCCGCTTTGGCCAGGATTTTATTCTTTTGGGCCCTCTAATCCATGAATGCTCAAAGCCTTGGATATTTTTTCTACCCTTTCCTTTTGGTTTAAAGGGTTACTGGCTTTTTCTGCTTGCTTTTTCTTTTTCTTTCTTTTTCTTTATTTTTCGCTTCTTTTTTTCCGCAGGCTTTGTGTTTTTCACTGCTTTTTCTTGCTTCAAGAATCAATTTTATGATTTTTTAGATTATCAATAACATTTCTCCTTTTTCATTATTCTTTCAAGAGCCAACAATTTTAACATTCATTATGCACTTTTTAAGCATTCATTCAGAAAACAAAAAGTATTGCCACCACATCAAAATAATTAAACTATTTTCAAGATAGAATTCAAAATTCATGTACTTCTTTTTCTTTTTCAGAAAAAATTTTTCATTTAAGAAAGGTGAAGGATTCATAGGACATTCATAGCTTTAAGACATAGACACTAAACACTAATGATCATGTAATAAAGACACAAACATAAACAAAACATAAAGCATAGAAACCGAAAAACAGAAAAATAAGAACAAGGAAATTAAAGAACGGGTCCACCTTAGTGACGGCGGCTAGTTCTTCCTCTTGAAGATCCTATGGAGTGCTTTAGCTCTGCTATGTCTCTTCCTTGCCTTTGTTGCTCCTCTTTCATGGCCTTTTGGTCCTCTCTGATTTCATGGAGGATAATAGAGTGCTCTTGGTGCGCCATCCTTAGTTGCTCCATGTTAGAACTCAAATCTCCTAAAGAGGTGTTGAGTTGCTCCCAATAGTTTTGTGGAGGAAAATACATCCCTTGAGGCATCTCAGGGATTTCTTGATGAGGACTCTCCTCTTGCTCTTGTTGAGGTCCATGAGTGGGCTCTCTTGTTTGATTCATCCTCTTTTTAGTGATGGGTTTGTCCTCTTCAATGAGGATGTCTTCCTCTATGACAATTCCAGCTGAATTGCATAGGTGATAAACCCCATGTTTAGGGTTTATCTTGTGCTTGATTTAAGGGGTTTTTTCACCTTTTACCCACATTTATTCAATGAAATAGCATGGTTTCATGATTGTCTCCTAATTTGTGCTTAAGTGTGAAAACATGCTTTTAGGTCCTTAATTAGCTAAATTTAATTTACCTTTGATTCCACTAGATGCCTTGATATGTTTGTTAGTGATTTCAGATTAAAAAGGGCTAGGAATGGATCAAAGGAATAGAGAGGAAAGCATGCAAAGTGGAGCAATCATGGAAAAGCAAGGATTTGGGATGAGCTCAATGACGCGCACGCGCAGCAGACGCGCACGCGTGAAATGATGAGGTCGCATGGTGACGCGTACGCGCACATGACACGTACGCGTGGATGGAAAATTGTCAATCGACGCGCACACGCACTGTACACGTACGCGCCGATGTCCGAACGTAAAATCCAACTCACTTCTGATGCTATTTAACTCAAGGAATGAAGAGGAATCAACATACTTTTGATCATTAGTTTAGTTTAGGTTTGTTTTGGAGGGAAAGTTTTAGTTTTAGAGAGAGAAGCTCTCACTTCTCTCTAGAATTAGGATTATGATTAGGTTTAGTTCTTAGATCTAGGTTTTAATTCATGCCCTCTTCTACTTCTTCTTCTTAATTCCTTGTTGTTATATTCATCATTCTCTATTGTTTGTTATAATTTCTTCTACTTTGTTTGTAGATCTACTTTTGTTCCTTCTATTTTCCTTTAATTAAATTTGAGGTAATTCATGTAGATCTTGTTTTCTTTGATTGTTGTTGTTGATTTTTACATTCAATTGTTGCTAGATTCTATTCTTGTTATCAATTTACTATGCTTTTCTTTTGTGCCTCCCAAGTGTTTGATGAAATTCTTGGTTGGATTTTAGTATAGTATTTTATCCCTCTTGGCCTAGGTGGAATAATTAGTGACTTTTGAGTTATCTAATTCCTTTGTTAATCGATAATTAGAAGTTGCTAATTGATTTGGATACCACTAAAGCTAGTCTTTCCCTTGGGAGTTAGCTAGGACTTGTGGAATCAAGTTAATTCATCCACTCGACTTTCCTCCATGATTAGAGGTTAACTAAGTGGTAACAATAGACAATTTTGGTCACAATTGAGGAAGATAATGAGGATGGAAATTCTAATTCTCATAACCTTGCCAAGAGCTTTTCATAGTTGCTAGTTTATTTTCATTGCATTTTACATTTCTTGTCTCCTATCTCAAAAACCCCAAAACAATCTATAACCAATAACAAGAACACTTTATTGTAATTCCTAGGAAGAACGACCCGAGGTTCAATACTTCGGTTTATAAATTTAGGGGTTTGTTACTTGTGACAACCAAATTTTTGTATGAGAGGACTATTGTTGGTTTAGAAACTATATTGCAACGAGAACTCAATTGTGAAATTCTAAACCACACAAAAATCTAATCATCAAAATGGCGCCGTTGCCGGAGAGTTACAATGGTGTTGTGTTATTGGTTATTGTATATATGTGAATATTGTAAATAGGTTTACCTTTTGCTTTTTTGTTAGTTTTTGCTAGTTTTAGGATTTAATTTTCTTGCTTCTTATTTGATTTTGTTTTCATTTTCTCTTGCTATCATAAATTCTCACTTTGGCTATGAGTTTGGTTCTAACTATGTTGTAGGAAATGAGGGCTACAATGAAGATGTGTATCAAGAATGGGATAATCAAAGGTGGGAGGAGCCATATGCATATGATCAATCTTCATGGAAACAACCTCCACCAATGCACTATGAACAAGAGCCATTCTATGATTGGTGCGTGGTAGAAGTTAGACCAATTAAGAGATTTTTAATAAGAGAACAGCGTTGCAAGTATAGCCCATAACCAGCTAAAATCCGTCTCACCAATTTAAAAAGGGTGTCACAAAAATTTAGAATAAAAATACTGGGAGTATGAATCCCAGGTCATCTCCCAACGAGTTGCACGAAAGGATGCTAATTTATTAATTAGGAATTTTCTGAGGGTTTTGAGAGTTGAATAATGAGCAATTAAATAATTGTAAATTAAAGCGATAAGAATAAGAATAAATAATAATATTCTAAATAAAGAGCCTTGACTGGGAGAATGATTAATTGGAAGTTCTATCCTTGTTGGGGTCTCTTAAGTGTAGTATTAAAAAGGTTGTTGTTTTCACTTAGTTAACCCTTACTAAATAAAGGAAAGCTAACCCTTATTCACAAATCCTAGTCCTCTCCCTTAGGAAGGTCTAGCGTTAGTAAATACAGAACTAGCCAACAGTTTCCAATTTAATCAACACTTAAGCCTTCCAACTCAAGTGTCTCCTTTTAATCAACCCCTATGTCAAGTATGGAGTCTACTCCATTAACATGAATATAACACTCATAAAAATATAAGAAGAAGACATGATAAATTAAATAAAATTAATTAAAAGTAAAAAGTAATCCTTTGCATTAAAAATGCATGAAAATAATCCAATTACTACTTTAAACAAGAATTAAGAATATGGAATAAATAAAAGAGTAAGTAAAGAAACAAACTAGAATAATGTCTTCAACGGAGGTAATGACTTCTTCAATATCCAAAAGCATAAAACGATAAACTGGGAATGTAAAGAACACCTAGAGGAAGAGTAATCCTCTCTAGATTCAGATCTAAAAACCTAAAAGTATCCTAATGAGAATATGTCTATTGTGTCTAAGATGTGTATTGAGTCTCTGCATGTTCTCTGGCTTTATTCTGTGTTTCTGGGCCAAAAACTGGGTCAAAACGCGGCCCGAAATCGCCCCCAGCATTTTTTGTTAATTGTGCAAATTGCGCAGGTCACGCGTACGTGTCATCCACGCATTCGCGTCATTCAGCGATTTTTCTTGTCACGCGTACGTGTCGTCCACACGTTTGCGTCATTTGTGCAGACTCTAATTCGCGCGTACGCGTCAGGCACGCGCACGCGTCGCTGCATTTTTTTTCATTCCGCGCGCTCGTGTGAGCCATGCGCGCGCGTCAGTGTTCGCTGGTTATCTCCTTAGTTTCTTGTGTTCCTTCCATTTTTGCAAGCTTCCTCTCCATTCTCTAAGCCATTCCTGCCCTATAAAGCCTGAAACACTTAACACACGGATCACGGCATCGAATGGTATAAAGGAGAATTAAAATATACTAATTAAAGATCTCTAGGAAGCAAGTTTTCAACCATAAACAATACTAGGAAGGAATTATAAAATCATGCAATTAGTATGAATAAGTGGGTGAAGACTTGATGAAACCACTCAATTAAACACAAGATAAACCATAAAGTAGTGATTTATCAACCTCCCCACACTTGAACATTAGCATGTCCTCATGCTTAGCTTAAAGAGATAAAACAAATGAGCAGGGAAAAGTAAGACTCATGCAATGCAATGCAACCTATGTATATGAATACAACTATATGATAAAATGATTTTGTCTACTTAGTTAAAAATAAATAAGTTCTTTCAAGACAAAAATAAATCAAATTCTACTAACTCAAATTATACAATAAAAGCAAGTAAACTCGTAGGAAGACAGCTTATGAAAGCAGGGAACATAGAATTAAGCATTGAACCCTTACTGATGGTGTATATGCACTCTAGTTACTCTAGTGTATAGGGTAATCACTCTACTCTTCTCTAATCATGATTTCTAAACCTTGTTCTTCACCTAACCAATCAACAAGTATTTAATGTACCAATGCAAACATCATGAGATTTTTTCTAGGTTGTAATGGGGCCAAAGTAAAGGTGAGGGTATATATATGGCTAAGTGAGCTATAAATTGAATGCTTGATTATCCTAAGCTATCATCTAACATATATACTCTTATTTTCTTTTTAAAGCATCCTTGACTTACCCAAAATTCTCCCATTTTTGTTTTATAAACTCATGCATCAACTTTTTTCTTAACTTGTAACACATATGCATTGATTTTTGAACTTAATTTAGCATTGGGGTAATTTTGTCCCCTTATTTATTTATCTAATTACTTATTTATTTGAATATTTTTGGATTTTTTTTGAAGCATAAAAATAAACATAACATTGCCAATGCACATGGATTTTTAATTTTTCTAGTTTCACATGAGTAGGTACCCAAATTTCCAATATTTTAAAAATATGACACATTCCCTTATTAACCGATGTTCCCACAATTTCCCATACTTAACTGATACACAATTTCTATCTTAAGCTAACCAAAGATTCAATTTGGGGTATTACTTGTTTTTCCGCTTAAGGCTAGTAATGTGGTAAAATATAGAACAAATGGGATTAAAAAGGCTCAAAGTGGCTAACAAAGGTAAATGGAAGGGTAGGCTAATTGGGGTAAGTAAGTTAATAAAATAATGGCCTCAATCATATGCATGCATATAACACATTAAATATTGGACATATAGGATGGAACAAAATATAGATCACAATCCTAGAGAAGTAAACACACAAGAATAAAATATTTATGGTTAAATAGTGTAACCATTTCATTAAGCTCAAGTCTCACAAGTTGTGTATTCTAGCTTTTAATTATGTTTCAAAAATAGGTTCTCAAAAAGAAACTTATTATTTTCTAACCAAATAGAACATGCATGCAAATAACCTATGCAATTTATCCTATCCTAACAAAAGAAAAAATTAACTAAATATCCTATTTTATTGGTGTTTAAGGAAGAGAAATTACCTCCGAAAATCAGGTACTGACCGACCTCCCCACACTTAAAGCTTGGCACCGTCTTCGGTGCCATCAGTCAGGAACAACCGGGGGCCTAGTAGCAGCATCTCCATAATTGGGACCGTCATGGCTCCCTGTGCTAGTAAATGAAGTGGAGTCCGGGGTGTCTGGGTCTTCTTTAGGTGGGTGGTGACCAACAAGTAGCTCTTTGAGGTATTTAAATCGGCGCTTGTTACGGCGCTCTCTTTTCTTTCCTTTCCGGTCAAGCCGGTCTAGCCTCTCAATTATCTGATGGAGCAGTTGGATTATTGAAGGTGCTTGTGATGTGGAAGGAGTAGGAATATCTTCAGCTGGTTCTGCAGGATGGCTAGCAGTGGCTGCAGGAGGTCTGATATACTTCCCGTTAGGGACGTACTGATCATCCCGTGGAATCATGGCCTTGGTGTCCCCAGCTCTGTAGGAGACTCCGGCGGCTGAGACTAGATCTGAAACTAAGGTGGGAAAAGGTAGGTTGCCCGCAATCTGTACGTGTCCCATAGCATGCCGAATGTGTCTTGGTAAATTGAGGTGCTGGTCTGTAAGGATACACCAGAGTAGAATAGTCATGTCTGCAGTGAAGGAGGACTCGTGAGTGCTCGAAAAGATGTAATGGGACATAATTTATGCCCATACTCGAGCCTCCAAGGTGAGTGCTAAAGCCAATATGCTCTTAGGTCGAGATCGTTGGTATCCATAGATCCATCTGCTGCCAGGTTGTGCTATAACTCTGAGAACGGCGTCCCAGTCAAATTGGTATGTCTGGCATTTGAATGAGGCTTCTTGGAATGCGTCCAATCCTTCTGGTGCAGGGAGAAGATCTAAAGCTCGTTGAATGGCCTCTTCTGTTATGGGGACTTGCTTCTGACGGACATAGACAGACTGCATGGTTGGCATGTGAAAATTAGAGTAGAATTCAACTACCCATGAAAGATTAACCTACCGTGACTGTCTCCGTAGGAATCCCCATTGTCTTCGTTCAATTTGCGGCTCAACAAATTCAACAATGTTGGTCAGGAGGATGAAAAGGCACTCATTGTTATAATTTCTCTCTGCCAGGAGAGGGAACATCTGCTCACAGTAACGGTTAGGGAACTGCGCAATGTCCTTTGCTAGGAAAGCTTTCTCTTTTTCATCGACCTTGATGATCCTCTTAATTTGTTTTGTTGAGGGCTTTACTACTGTTGAAGATGGTTCTGCCACTAGTGCTCTCTTTGTTCCTTTCCTTGCTGGTTGTTTGGAAGTAGCTTTCTCTTTACCCTTCTTGGTGGCCATCCTGAAAAGGAAAAAAAAGAAAGTAATATGTAAAGCTAAGGGTTCGAGCAAGGGAGGGGATAGTATAAGTGATAATCAATGCACGGTAAAGAAGGATGTCGTTAACACATGGTCATGACTACATGTGAAAAGTTCATCAATGGAAATATAGCAAGTGCATGTGATGGCAATTAAATGCAAGATGTTTATTGGCATGCCGGCAAAGGCATGAGTAGCATAGATCAAGCATTAAATATCCAAGTTAGATTATCAACCATTTCAAACTAACAATCTATTTATATTGACAATTATATTTAATCAATAAAATATAAAAGGGGTTTTGTGAAAAACAGGCATTAGAGTAGTAGAATAGAGTAATATAAGAATAATGTGCAATGCCAAACGGGCTTTTTCACAAACACATAGCATGCATGATAAATATGTTATTGAAAGTATTAAATTGAACATGCAAGCAACCCTTTAAGAAGTAATATTAATTGTCAAACAATTCCACAATAACTCACAAGCAAATTATAAAAGAAAATAATCACCCAATTAAATTTCTAACACCAATTAAAGGAATAAAAAGAAAAGAAAAGAAAGAAAAACAAAATATAGATAATGAAAGTAACAAAAAGAAAAAGGTAACATAAATAAAAATAATAAAGGAAAAGTAAAAAGTAAGGAAAGAAAGAAAAGAACCTTGATAAAGGATGTGAAAAATAATGGAGGAGGAGGTAAAAAGTGAGAAAGAATAAAGAAGGGAGAAGAGAGAAGAAAGAAATAAGAAGGGAAAAGAAAAGATTTAGATTTCGGAAATAAAAGATATGATAACTGGCATTGATTTGGATAAGCTGTGCATCGCATGTGACGCAGACGCATGGAGCACGCGATCGCATGATGGGTGATAAGTTCAGGTGACGCGGACGCGTGGGTCACGCGATCGCGTGGCCTAATTTGTTCTATTGGCGCGAGTGTAGCCTCACTATGCACAACCTTCTGTTTTATACGCATTTTGCCAAAAATTTGGGTGACGCGGACGCGATTGCGTGAATGGCCATATTTTGAAAATGACGCAGACGCGTGGGGCACGCGTTCGCGTGATAGGGCTTGTGCTTCTAGCACCATTCCAGTCCAGCTCCTTCATAACTTGCTGCCCTATACCTCTTTACGTCGATTTTGCAGGGCACGCGGTCGTGTGGGTGACGCGGACGCGTGGGAGGCTATTTTTCAAAGTGACGCGGGCCCGTCAGCGACGCGGTCGCGTGGGCATATTTGTGCCTAAGGCACGCCTCCAGCCACGCTCTCGCGTGACTTTCTACTTCTTTTCTTCTCGTAGCCAAAGCAGCTATGACGCGGACGCATCAGCGATGCTGGCGCGTAACGTGCCTCTCTGTCCCTTTTTGTTTTTTTTTTTTGAATGCAGTATGCAAATGCGAATGCAGGTTATATGCAGCTATATGCAGAGATTATGAGAAGAGTCATTAACAAAAATAAAAATAGAATAAAGTAAAATAAAACTAAGATTGAAACTGAATGATCATACCATGGTGGGTTGTCTCCCACCTAGCACTTTGCTTTTACGTCCTTAAGTTGGACGTCTTCAGGCTCATTCTGCTTCTGTTGGTGGGTCTTCCAAAAGGAAAACCTTTAGTTCTTTGTGATCCTTCATCTTCTCTTTGTATCGCCTGGAATTGGCATATGCTTCTAGGCAAAGATTTTCTAATTCTGCTAGTTGCAGTTTTCTTTCAGCACCAGATTCTTCAAAATTCATAATGCATTCCCTTACAGCCCAGAAAGCCTTGTGTTCCACCCCTACTGGGAGGTGGCAAGCCTTTCTGTATACTAAGCGGAACGGGCTCATCCCGATGGGTGTTTTGTATGCTGTTCTATATGCCCAGAGTGCATCTTGTAGCCTTGCACTCCAGTCTTTCCTAAGGGGCTTTACTATTTTCTCCAGAATGCGTTTAATCTCCCTGTTAGACACTTCTACTTGTCCATTGGTCTGGGGATGGTAAGCAGTTGCTACTTTGTGAACTATCCCATGCTTCTTCAGTAAGCCTATTAGTCTCCTATTACAAAAGTGAGTGCCTTGATCGCTCACGATTGCTCGTGGTGATCCAAAGCGACAGATAATATGGTTTCTAACAAAGGAAACAACAGTGTTAGCATCATTAGTATGGGTAGGAATTGCTTCCACCCATTTAGAAACATAATCTACAGCTAACAGTATATAAAGGTAACCATTAGAGTTTGGAAACGGACCAATGAAGTCAATGCCCCAAACATCAAAAATTTCACAGAAAAGCGTAATCTGTTGAGGCATCTCATCCCTCTTAGATATATTACCAAATCTTTGGTATGGGGAACAAGATTTACAAAATTCAGCAGCATCTTTAAAAAGAGTAGGCCACCAGAATCCACAGTCTAAGATTTTTCTAGCTGTTCTTTAAGGGCCAAAATGTCCTCCACTCTCAGAACAGTGGCATGCCTCTAAAATGGATTGGAATTCTGATTGTGGCACACACTTTCTAATTACCTGGTCAGCACCACACCTCCATAGATATGGGTTATCCCATATATAATATTTAGGCTCGCTTTTCAGCTTGTCCCTTTGATGTTTAGTAAAATTTGGAGGGAAAGTGTGGCTAACTAGATAATTAGCTACAGGTGCATACCAAGGAACTACTTCAGATACTGCATGCAAGCTATCAAATGGGAAAGCATCATTTATAAGAGTGGAGTCATCCTTAATGTGCTCAAGGCGACTCAAGTGGTCTGCCACTAAATTCTGGTTCCCACTCATATCCTTAATTTCTAAATCAAATTCTTGCAGCAGTAGTATCCAATGTATTAACCTTGGTTTGGACTCCTTTTTAGCTAATAAATATTTTAGAGCTGCATGGTCTGAGTATACTTGATAAACCACTATTTTATGGTTTATCTTGTGCTCAATTGAGTGGTTTTTATCAACTCTTTACCCACTTATTCATACTATTTGCATGGTTTTACGTTCTCCTTCCTAATTTTGTGCTAAGATTGAAAACATGTTTCTTTGACCTTAATTTTATTAATATTAATCCTCTCTTATTACCATTCGATGCCATGATATGTGTGTTAAGTGATTTTAGGGATTACAGGGTAGGAATGGCTTAGAAGATGGAAAGGAAGCATGCAAAAGTGGAAGGATTACAAGAAACTGAAGGAACTGCTAAAGCTGTCCAGCTTGACCTCTTGGTACTAAAATGGTCATAACATGAGCTACAGAGGTCCAAATGATGCGGTTTCAGTTGCATTGGAAAGCTAACATCCGGGGCTTCACAACGATATATAATTTGCCATAGCTGCCCCAAATCCAGGTGACGCGAATGCGTGAGTCACGCGGACGCGTGACCTGGCAAAAATGCAATCCGCGCGAACGCGTGGACGACGCTTCCGCGTCACCTTGCCGTGACCTGGACCTACCAGAAATCACTGGGGGCGATTTCTGGGCTGTTTTTGACCCAGTTTTCGGCCCAGAAAATACTAATTAGAGGCTATAAAGTGGGGGAATGCATCCATTCAATCATCATACTTTTCATACACACAATTTTTAGGTTTTAGATGTAGTTTTCTAAAGAGAGAGGTTCTCTCCTCTCTCTTAGGATTTAGGATTAGGATTTCTCTTATTTTAGAATTGCTTCTACAATCACAGGTTCAAAGTTCCTTTAATTTATTTTCTACTTTTATTTATTTCAATGCTTTTACTTGTTAATGTTCCTAAATTGGCTTATGAACCTTTTCATGCTAAGATTTGAATATTCTGTTTAATAATATTTGAGGTATTTCAGACTTATGATTGCTTTCTTTAATTTATGTATCCAAATTATTTTCATTCAAGTAGATTTTCCTCCCTTTTGGCTTTGGTTGAATAATTAGCAACACTTGAGTTATCAAACTCAGCTGTTGATTGAAATTGGAATTTTTTGCTGGTTAATTTGCACTCCAATAACTCTAGTCTCTCCCTAGGAGTTGACTAGGACCTGAGGATCAAATCAATTTGTCCACTTGACTTTTCTTTGTTTAGCAAGGGTTAATTTAAGTGGGAGCAGAATCTAATTCTCTTCACACCTGATAATGATAACTAGGATAGGACTTCAATTTCTTATACCTTGCCAAGAGATTTTATTAATTATCAATTTATTTTTCTTGTCATTTAAATTACTTGTTCCTTATTTTCAAAAACCCAAAAATATACTGTTTTACATAACCAATAATAAATCATACCTACCTGCAAATCCTTGAGAAGACGACCCGAGGTTTAAATACTTCAGTTATAAATTTTATTGGATTTTGTTACTTGTGACAACCAAACTTTTGTACGAAAGGGATTCTCTGTTGGTTTAGAAACTATACTTACAACGTAATTATATTTATAAAATTTCTTTTCCAATAGAAAATCCGTTCTTCAATTATTTATGGTTTATCTTGTGCTCAATTGAGTGGTTTTTATCAACTATTTACCCACTTATTCATATTATTTGCATGGTTTTACGTTCTCCTTCCTGATTTTGTGCTATGATTGAAAACATGTTTCTTTGACCTTAATTTTGTTAATATTAATCCTCTCTTATTACCATTCGATACCGTGATATGTACGTTAAGTGATTTCAGGGATTACAGGGCAGAAATGGCTTAGAAGATGGAAAGGAAGCATGCAAAAGTGGAAGGAATACAAGAAACTGAAGGAACTGCTAAAGCTGTCCAGCCTGACCTCTTGATACTAAAACGGTCATAACTTGAGCTACAGAGGTCCAAATGATGCGGTTCCAGTTGAATTGGAAAGCTAATATCTGAGGCTTCGCAAAGATATATAATTTGCCATAGCTTCCCCGAAGCCAGGCGACGCGAACGCATGAGTCATGCGGGCACGTGACCTGGCAAAAATGCAATCCACGCGAACGCGTAGACGACGCTTCCGCGTCACCTTGCCGTGACCTGGACGTACCAGAAATCACTAGGGGTGATTTCTGGGCTGTTTTTGACCCATTTTTCGGCTCAGAAAACACCGATTAGAGGCTATAAAGTGGGGGAATGCATCCATTCAATCATCATACTTTTCTTACACACAATTTTTAGGTTTTAGATGTAGTTTTAGAGAGAGAGGCTTTCTCCTCTCTCTTAGGATTAGGATTTAGGATTTCTATTAGGATTAGGATTTTATCTTCTTCATTCCAAGTTTAATATTCCTTTACTTTACTTTATGTTTTCTTCTACTTCCATTTATTCTATTACTTAAGCTGATTCCTTGATGTTGCCAATTTGGTTTATGGATTCCTATGTTCAATCTATCTTTTTATTTAATATAAATTGAGGTATTTCAGATTTGATTTTGTTTTATTTTATTTATGAATGCTTTTAATTTAATTTAAGATATTTTTTCCTTTTGGCTTTGGTTAAGTAATTTATAACACTTGAGTTATCAACACAGCTGTTGATTGAAATTGGAATTCTTTGCAGGTTAATTTGCACTCCAATAACTCTAGTCTCTCCATAAGAGTTGACTAGGACCTGAGGATCAAATTAATTTGTCCACTTGACTTTCCTTTATTTAGTAAGGGTTAATTAAAAGTGGGAGCAGAATCCAATTCTCATCACACCTGATAAGGATAACTAGGATAGGACTTAAATTTCTTATACCTTACCAAGAGATTTTTTTATAATTATTAATTTATTTTTCTTGTCATTTAAATTACTTGTTCCTTATTTTAAAAACCCAAAATTATATCTTTTTACATAACCAATAATAAATCATACCTCCCTGCAATTCCTTGAGAAGACGACCCGAGGTTTAAATACTTCGGTTATCAATAAATTTTATTGGGATTTATTACTTATAACAACCAAACTTTTGTAAGAAAAGAATTCTTGTCGGTCTAGAAGCTATACTTACAACGCCAATTTAATTGTGAAAATTCTAGATCGCGTGAGAGTTTCGTTCTTTAATACTACTACCTTAGTACCAAGTAAATAGGCTCAGAATTTATCTAGAGCAAAAACAATAGCAATAAGCTCTTATTCAGTAGTAGTGTAATTAGATTGAGTAGCATCTAATGTTTTAGATGCATAAGCAATTACGAAAGGATCCTTACCTTCACGCTGAGCCAATGCCGCTCTTACTACATGGTTGGAGGCATCACACATAATTTTAAATTGCTGCCTCCAGTCTGGTCCTCTCATAATTGGAGCTTGAGTCAGGGTGATCTTTAACTTATCAAATGCTTTCATACAATCCTCACTGAACTTGAAGTAAATATCTTTCTGCAGCAGTCTGGATAAAGGTAATGCTACCTTACTGAAGTCCTTAATGAATCTCCTGTAAAAACCTGCATGGCCTAGGAACAAACAGACTTCCCTCATGAAGGTGGGGTAAGGTAAACTAGAAATGACATCCACCTTTGCTGGATCTACTGAAATACTAGTTTTAGAGACAACATGTCCTATAACAATTCCTTTTTTTACCATAAAGTGACATTTTTCAAAATTCAATACAAGGTTTGAACTAACACACCTGTCTAATACTCTAGCTAAACTATCCAAGCAAAGGTCAAATGAATCACCATATACGCTAAAATCATCCATAAATACTTCCATACAATTCTCAATAAGATCTGAAAAGATACTCATCATGCATCTTTGGAAAGTAGCAGGTGCATTACATAAGCCAAAAGGCATTCTTTTATAAGCATATGTTCCAAAGGGACATGTAAAAGTGGTCTTCTCCTGATCTTCAGGAGCTATATGAATTTGAAAGTAACCTGTATAACCATATAAAAAGCAATAATGGGATTTACCTGATAGGCGATCGAGCATCTGATCAATAAATGGCAAGGGGTA
>NC_029785.2:97582527-97613450 GCF_000816755.2 Arachis ipaensis | reverse complement strand
TAAAAATAATAGCTAGAAGCTCTTTTTCAGTAGTAGTGTAATTAGACTGAGCAGCATCTAAGGTTTTAGATGCATAAGCAATTACGAAGGGATCTTTACCTTCGCGCTGAGCCAGTGCCGCTCCTACTGCTTGGTTGGAGGCATCACACATAATTTTAAATTGCTGACTCCAGTCTGGTCCTCTCACAATTGGAGCTTGAGTCAGGGCGATCTTCAGCTTATCAAACGCTTTCATGCAATGCTCACTGAATTCGAACTCAATATCTTTCTGTAATAGTCTGGATAAAGGTAATGCTACCATACTGAAGTCTTTAATGAATCTCCTGTAAAAACCTGCATGGCCTAGGAACAAACAGACTTCCCTCATGAAGGTGGGGTAATAGAAATGAGAAATGACATCCACCTTTGCTGGATCTACTGAAATACTAGTTTTAGAGACAACATGTCCTATAACAATTCCTTTTTTTACTGAAAAGTGACATTTTTCAAAATTCAATACAAGGTTTGAACTAACACACCTGTCTAATACTCTAGCTAAACTATCCAAGCAAAGGTCAAATGAATCACCATATACGCTAAAATCATCCATAAATACTTCCATACAATTCTCAATAAGATCTGAAAAGATACTCATCATGCATCTTTGGAAAGTAGCAGGTGCATTACATAAGCCAAAAGGCATTCTTTTATAAGCATATGTTCCAAAGGGACATGTAAAAGTGGTCTTCTCCTGATCTTCAGGAGCTATATGAATTTGAAAGTAACCTGTATAACCATATAAAAAGCAATAATGGGATTTACCTGATAGGCGATCGAGCATCTGATCAATAAATGGCAAGGGGTAATGATCCTTGCGAGTAGCTTGGTTGAGATGCCTATAGTCAATGCAAACCCTCCATGAATTCTGCACTCTAGTTGTCAAGAGCTCTCCATGTTCATTCTTTATTGTTGTGACTCCATACTTCTTGGGTATCACTTGTACTGGACTGACCCATTCACTGTCTGAGATAGGATAAATGATATCTGCTTCAAGTAGCCTGGTTACTTCTTTCTTGACAACTTCTAAGATGGTTGGATTCAATCTTCTTTGGGGTTGACGGACAGGTTTCGAGTCCTCTTCTAAATATATTCTGTGCTCACAAACTTGAGGGCTGATGCCGACTATATCCACCAAGCTCCATCCAATTGCTTTCTTATGTCTTTTCAGCACACTAAGCAGTTGTTCCTCCTGTTGAAAAGTGAGTTCCCTTGCAATGATAACTGGAAACTTCTGATTATCCTCAAGGTAAGCATACTTGAGGTGTGGAGGAAGGGGCTTTAATTCCAATTTCTGCTTATGGCTAGGTTCTTGATCATCCGGGGCTAGTGGTAACGGTAAAGTATTGTCATGGTGTTCAAAAGGTGTCCCCACACTTGGACCTTGCTCCATGTGCTTCTCTTCTAATCTTCTTGGTAAACTTCAGCAATAGTTTCATCAATGATGTCGCACTTGAAGATAGAATGATCTTCCGGAGGGTGCTTTATAGCTTCATTTAAACTGAAGCTTACTGTTCTGCCATCTATTTCAAAGGAGTAAGTTCCTGAGAATGCATCCAGCTTGAACTTTGAAGTTTTCAGGAATGGTCTTCCAAGCAGAATTGATGATGGTCGTCCTGAGTCATTAGGGGGCATTTCCAGGATATAGAAGTCAATGGGAAATGTGAGCCCTTTAATGCTCACTAATACATCTTCAGCAATTCTAACTACTGTAATAATGCTTTTATCTGCTAACACAAAACGAGCTGCCGACCTTTTTAAGGGAGCAAGCCTTAAGGTATCATATATAGACAATGGCATTATACTAACACACGCTCCTAAGTCACACATGCAATAAGAAAATATTACACCTCCAATGGTACAGTTAACCATGCATGGACTGGATCACTACATTTTTCAGGTATACCTCCCATTAAAGCAGATATAGAACTACCTAAAGGAATAGTTTCTAATTCATTAATTTTATCTTTATGTATGCACAAATCTTTCAGAAACTTTGCATATTTAGGTACTTGCTGAATAACATCAAAAAGGAGAACGGTTACCTCAACCTTTTTGAAAATTTCTACCATTTTGGGATCAAGTTCCATCTGCTTTCTAGACTTCCTTGCCAGGTGTGGGAATGGGATAGGTATGGTGCCACTTGTAGCCTCTGCATCCTTTGGTGCTCCATTCCTTGGCTGAGCTGTTTCTTCTTCATCCTTGTCTTGTACTTTATCTTCCTCTTTAGCATCTTCTATTTCAGCATCTTCTACTTCTATCACATCCTCAACTGAGGTGTGTTCTATTGGGCTTGGTTCCTCTTGATTCCTCTCTGGCAGTGTGGTTCCGGACCTCAAAGTGATGGCATTGATGCCACCCTTCGGGTTAGGTAACGGTTGAGAAGGAATTCCACTGGAATTTAAAGGTTGGTTAGTGGAAGTAGGTAATGAATCTATCCGGGCAGCGAGAGCTTGTAAAGTGGCGTTCAGACCATTTAGAGTAGAGTTCAGTGTAGTCTGCATATCTTGTTGTCCTTGTGCAAGAGAACGAAGCATCTCGTCATTTGATGAGGAAGTAGGATAAGTGATCTGTCGTACTTGTTGTTGGTTTTGCTGGGGTCCTTGTGATTGTCTTAAGTGAGGAGCTCTGTAAGGTTGGTTCTGATTCTGCTATCTGTTGTTGTTATTCCACCTCTGGTTTCTATAGTTATCTCTGCCTCCTCTGTTATAGTTGTCCCTCTAGCCATGGTTGGAATTATCCCTCCAACCTTGGTTGGAGTTGTCCTGCCATCCTTGGTTATAGTTCCCACCTTGGTTGTGGTTGCCGCCTTGTTGATTGTATCCTTGATTCGGGCGGTCATAGAAGTTATGAGTAGCTACCACAGTATTGTCTTCTTGTTGAAGCTGTGGGCATTCATCAGCATAATGACTATAATCAGCACATATGCCGCATACTCTTTGAGAAACTAACTGTTGGCTTTGTTGTGGTGGGGAAGGCTGAGCTTGTTGTTGTTGATTCAACTGTAATTGCTTCAGTAGGTTGGTCATTTCACATATGCTCTGTGTAAGGGCAGAGGTCTCAGTGCTAGAGGAAATTTCTACAACAGCTTTTGAGTGGGTGCTCCTGTGCCTGTGATTCCTAGTGGATTCAGCTAAGTCGTTGATCAGTTGCCATGCTTCATCTGTGGTCTTGTACTTCTTTAGAGAACCATTACTAGCACCATCTAGTGTAGTTTTATCCTGAGGCTTCATGCCTTGAGTAAAATAGCTGATCAACACTAGTCTGTCAATCATGTGATGGGGGCATGTGTCCAGAAGGTTCTTAAAATGCTCCTAGTATTCGTAGAGAGTTTCTGATTCACCTTGAACAATGCATGAGATCTCTTTCCTTAGTCTATCTGTAACTTCAGCTAGAAAGTATTTCTCCGAAAATTCTCTTCTGAGCGTGTCCCAGTTGGTAACAGTTGCTTCAGGTTGGGAGTAGTACCACTCCCTCGCCTTTTCTTCAAGAGAAAACAGGAAGGCAGTTAACAGAATAGAAGTTTCATTCGCACCCTGACGCCTAACAATAGAACAGGTTGTCTGAAAATCCCTGAGGTGCTTGATGGGCTCCTGAGCAGGTAAGCCATGAAACTTGGGCATTAAGTTGATTAGTGCAGTCTTCAATTCAAAATCTGCAGCCAGAGTTGGGTGATGCACTTGATATGGCTGCATTGTAAAATCTAGGGCTCCAGCTTCCTGGAGAGTAATCCTCCTAGGTTCTGCCATTCTATCTGCACGTGAATCAACTGAATCAGTAGTAAAAGAGCTTGTTTCGCTCTCGGATGGCGGTTCAGATTCGCCCTCAGATGAGACTGGTGAATCAATAATAATCACTTCACCACCCTCAGAGGCTAACCGACGTCGAGCTTGTAACGACCCAACTTCCAGAACGTCATGATCGTACTGAAAGTAAGGCATTACTAACCTGCTTTCCTTTATTAACTATTTACTATTGAGCCTTTAGTTTGATATCGCGATTTAGTTTTATAGAAAATTGCAGAAAAATTTTGTTTTTGATTATCAAAATTATAATTTCAATTATACCAAATATCTAATAAAGATTATATAAAAATTCTAATTAATTTAAACTTCAATTATCATAAAATTCTATTTAATTACCTTTAGTAAAATAATTTTCTTAAAATAAAATTATCAACAAATATAATAAATCACAAATAACTAATCATTTGATTTTCTAAAACTAGGATTGTTACATTCTACCCACCTTAAAAAATTTTTGTCCTCGAAAATTACTAGAATAAAATAAGTTCAAACTAAAATCAAAGAAAGCAGAATATATGGACAGAAGTATAGACATTGTCAAGGATGAATATTCAAAGAGTTACGTAAGCAATCAGATTCATAGGCAAGCAAAGGTATACAAGAATGACAAAGTATGGTTGGGAAACAATCAAATCACATTCTAAGGAAGAAATTCAAACCAGAGAATTCGAACGAAAACAATGAAGAAAGTGATAGCACGAGTTTGCGTAGCACGACTAAAGATTATACGTCAAAACGAAGCTAACTTTATAAACTCTAATGCTCCCAAACCCCGTGAATCGCATTACCTATTACTTCTATTTCGTCTATGATAACCTTTAGTGTTGCCATGTACATAAATCATTAGTATTAAGTTGGCCAGACCTAATACCATGAGGAATGCAATGGTAAACTAACAGCATTAATCATCAGACAGTCATGCATATAAAACTCAAACTCTTGTTATCAGAACAAGTCACAAAGCATGATAGACACTCAGAGTATGCAGTGAAGCATAGTCAGTCCATTTCCAAGGCTCTAACAGGAACGAACTGCTCTGATACCATTTGTAACGACCCAACTTCCAGAACGTCATGATCGTACCGAAAGTAAGGCGTTACTAACCTGCTTTCCTTTATTAACTATTTACTATTGAGCCTTTAGTTCGATATCACGATTTAGTTTTATATAAAATTCCAGAAAAATTTTGTTTTTGATTATCAAAATTATAATTTCAATTATACCAAATATCTAATAAAGATTATATAAAAATTCTAATTAATTTAAACTTCAATTATCATGAAATTCTATTTAATTACCTTTAGTAAAATAATTTTCTTAAAATAAAATTATCAACAAATATAATAAATCACAAATAACTAATCATTTGATTTTCTAAAACTAGGGTTGTTACAAAGCTCGCCTAATACGTGAAATAGTCCTTTCAATTTCAGGATCAAACGCGGCTAAGCTCGGATCAGGCAGTGAATGCGTCATTCAAGGAAAGAAACATATAGCTCATGGTAAAAAAATAAAAATAAAATATGCAAATAAAAAAATAAAAATATGTACACTAATTAATAATTTAGCACACAATTGCAACTCCCCGGCAACGGCGCCAAAAACTGGTGCGTGGCAGAAGTTAGACCAATTAAGAGATTTTTAATAAGAGGACAGCATTGAAAGTATAGCCCTTAACCAGCTAAAATCCGCCTCACTAATTTAAAAAGGGTGTCACAAAAATTTTGAATAAAAATACTGGGAGTATGAATCCCAGGTCGTCTCCCAACGAGTTGCACGAAAGGATGCTAATTTATTAATTAGGAATTTTCCAAGGGTTTTGAGAGTTGAATAATGAGCAATTAAATAATTGTAAATTAAAGCGATAAGACTAAGAATGATTATTAATATTCTAAATAAAGAGCCTTGACTGGGAGAATGATTAATTGGAAGTTCTATCCTTGTTGGGGTCTCTTAAGTGTAGTATTAAAAAGGTTGTTGTGTTCACTTAGTTAACCCTTACTAAATAAAGGAAAGTCAAGTGATTAAGCTAACCCTTATTCGCAAATCCTAGTCCTCTCCCTTAGGAAGGTCTAGCGTTAGTAAATACAGAACTAGCCAACAGTTTCCAATTTAATCAACACTTAAGCCTTCCAACTCAAGTGTCTCCTTTAAATTAACCCCATGTCAAGTATGGAGTCTACTCCATTGACATGAATATAACGCTCATAAAAATATAAGAAGAAGACATGATAAATTAAATAAAATTAATTAAAAGTAAAAAGTAATCCTTTGCATTAACAATCCATGAAAATAATCCAATTACTACTTTAAACAAGAATTAAGAATATGGAATAAATAAAAGAGTAAGTAAAGAAACAAACTAGAATAATGACTTCAACGGAGGTAATGACTTCTTCAATATCCAAAAGCATAAAACGATAAACTGGGAATGTAAAGAGAACCTAGAGGAAGAGTAATCCTCTCTAGATTCAGATCTAAAAACCTAAAAGTATCCTAATGAGAATATGTCTATTGTGTCTAAGATGTGTATTGAGTCTCTACATGTTCCCTGGCTTTATTCTGTGTTTCTGGGCAAAAAACTGGGTCAAAAAGCGGCCCAAAATCGCCCCCAGCATTTTCTGTTAATTCTACAGATCGCGCAGGTCACACGTACGCGTCAGTCACGCGTTCGCGTTATTCAGCGATTTTCCTTGTCACGTGTACGCATCATCCACGCGTTCTCGTCATTTGTGCAGACTCCAATCCGCGCGTACGCGTCAGGCACTCGCACGCGTCGCTGCATTTTTTTTTTTTATTCCGTGCGCTCACGTGAGCCATGCGCGTGCGTCAGTGTTCGCTGGTCATCTCCTTAGTTTCTTGTGTTCCTTCCATTTTTGCAAGCTTCCTCTCAATTCTCTAAGCCATTCCTGCCCTATAAAGCCTGAATCACTTAACACACGGATCACGACATCGAATGGTATAAAGGAGAATTAAAATATTCTAATTAAAGATCTCTAGGAAGCAAGTTTTCAACCATAAACAATACTAGGAAGGAATTATAAAATCATGCAATTAGTATGAATAAGTGGGTGAAGACTTGATGAAACCACTCAATTAAATACAAGATAAACCATAAAATAGTGGTTTATCAATGATGCATATCAATCTAATAGTTATGGTGAGTTCCCTTGTGACTTCCAAGAACCACCACCATACACCTATGAGCCATATCCTCAACATAGCCATCAACCACACTCACAAGTCCCTTTTCACCAACCACCTTCATATGACCCTCATCCATATCCACCATTATAACAACCATATGAACCATATGAACCACATATAGAGCCTCCACCATTCCAACATCAACATTTTCAAGAGCCACCCCCTCCATATTATTACCAAGATGAACCACCTCCAATGTATGAAACTTTTCAATCACAAGAAGAACTCTACTTCCCACCACAACCTCCCATGGAAGAATACTCATGTCCTTCAATCCAAGAGCCATATGATCCTACTCATGATATCCAAGAGAAATAAGAGTCAAGGAATTGCCTCAAGGAAGCATTGGATCAATTTCAAGCAACCATGGAGTGTGTTGTGCAACAAGTGGAAAGAATGAAAATTATTGAACCACCACAACTCTACCAAGAAGAACCACCTCCCTACTATGAATCCTTCCCCCAAATTGATGAACCCTTCCATCCACCCCAACCTCTAATAGATGACATCCTTGATGTTCTTATTCAAGGACAAGAGGAGATGAAAAGGGATGTGCAACAATTCATGGTCGCCTTGGACGAGGTGGTAAACCGGTTAGCATCCCAATACTTGAACACTCAAGGAACTCCCATGGCTATATGTGGAGAAATAAATGAAGAGCATAACATGAAGGAGAGATTGGTGGAGAATGAGGGAAGTTGCTTTGTATTGGAACAATTGAAGGAAGCCACAATTGTTGAAGAAGAGGAAGAAGTGGTTGAAGACTTGGGAGATGCGGAGCCTCCTTAGAAACATAGAATTGAAGAAAATCCCTCCAAGAAGAATGAATTTGATGCTAAGGAGGAATGTGCACAACCTCCAAAGCACATTCCATATGAAGAATTGGATGGGATAGAGCAAGAATTGAGTTCCCTTGGTGATGAAGACCAAGCATCAAAGCTTAGTGGTGAAGAACCCTTTGAGCATGAAGAACCTTCTCCCGTTGGATTTGAAAGCATTGTGGAGGTAACATTTTCTCACCCTCCCATTTGTGATTTGAGTAAGGGAAAAGGCTTAGATAAAATTGTTGAGCAAAGGATTGAGATTAAGAGATCTTGTGAGGAGGTGGAGATCCTTAGAAAAAGGAGGACGGGAGTTGGATACACTTTGTCAAGACCCTTAGAAGCTTCTTTACCTAGGTTGCCATCTACTCCTTCACTTGAGTGGGTAAAATTAATTTCTATTAGCTTTATTGTCCCACTTGAGTATTGCTTACTTGAAACGGATGGTCAACTTAGGATGCTTTGTGGGATGAAGCATAAAAGAAAGATGTTTCGTGGTTGGCATTGCAAATCAAGGCTCATTATGGTTGATACTTCAAGAGTTGGATACAAAGGTTGGAATAGTGCTCAATTAGGTGGGTCTAGGAGTATTGTTGGGTACTTCATAGAGAATTCACCTTACTCACCACCCGGATGGACTAATAATGATGATAACTTCAAGACGGGTGTGAAAATAAAGTGTGGGATCCTGGATCACAAGACGAGGATCAACTTTGGGAGCCCCAAGCTTGTGAAGAACTCCATCAACACTTGGCTCAATGCATAAGAAATCTTGGGGTACAATGGAGAACCAAGCATTGGTGGGAGTTCCAAGATAGCTTCAAGCACAAGCCACCTTAAGAGGAGCTCCCCATAAGTCCAACTTAAGGACAATAAACAAAAATGCTAGTGGGAGACACCCCACCATGGTAACTTCTTTTCATCTTCTCTTTTTGTACATATTGGTAATTAGTTTAAATTCATGTTTTTGGTTGATTTGTTGAGTATAATTGATAGTTTAGTATGTTAAATAAGGTTTCAAGGTGTTTTGGTAGCTGTTTGGAGGTTTGGAATGCTTGGATTAGTGCAAAAACATAGGAAAAATTAAAAAAAAAAAACAGAGCACCATCCGCGTGTACACGTGCATCAAGCATTTTTGCCTACCTACGCGGACGCGCCATGTACGCGTACGCGTGGATTGAGAAATTCCACCCCTAAGCCAAAAACCCAAGAGTTGTGCAAACGTTGCGCGCGCATTGTGCCTTTCGCACAAAACCATTCGCGCGTATGCATACATGACGCGTATGCGCCACTCTCGACATAAGCCATTGACGCGTACGGTCGTATCCAACGCACCATCATCCGTGCGCGCACGCCATGCACGTGTACGCACGGATGCCCTTCCTTTAACACATCTCTTTTCTTCTCCTCTTTCCATTTCTTTCCTTTCCCTTTATTTTTCCCTTCTTTTACCCCTCATCTAACACTCCCAAACACCATTGATGACCATTTATTTTAGTTAACTAATTAGTTAGTTAGTTTTAGTTAGTTTTCATTTCATTTTCTCTTTTTCATTGTAAGTGTTGAATTGTTATTCTTGTTTACCATTAATTACTGCTGAGTATTAAAAAGGGATGTTATCTTAACATCATTATGTTTATAAACTTTGTTGGATTCTATTGTTGAGGTTATATTTTGCTACTTGATTTTGAGTTTTTCATGCTTACCTTTTAAGAATACCAAGTGATAAGAATTGCCTTCGAGCTTGTAACTCTTCTTGAATTGCATAATTTGGCCACCATGTAATTGGAATCCTTTTCCTTGATTAGGCAATCTCTTGACAATGGATGTTGTGCATTTACCTTAATGCATTTTATTCCATGATCATATGCATCCATACGCTTTTAGACTGAATGCTCTCGCATCTCAAGCATACTAGAATGAGTAAAGTGCATGCTTCTTTAGCGACATAGCTTTTATGCTAATGTGTGTTCTAAATCGCGCAATTTAGAATTCACACACCTTTTTGTCATAAATGTCACACTAGTTCACTCACTCAATTCTAGTGATTAGTACCTCATTCCAACAATTATGCTTCCTTGCTTTGTATTTTCTCATCTTACGGTGTTATTTTCTACTTTTCATGATAATGCACTACAAGCAAAAACGGAAGTGAGACAAAGAACATGCAGCAGCCGGTTTATCTACCAGCTAAGGGTAGCAACTCGGAAAGTCGCCGTACCCCCTTGCTCATCTTTGAGTGCACCGAGGACGGTGCAAACTTTTAAGTGTGGGGAGGTCGTCCAACCGGTCGGTGATTTTAGGTGACAAATTTCTAATCCCAACACTTTGGCATTTCATTTTAGGACTTTTTAGGATTTTTACTTGCATTTTCTTATTTTTGCATATATATACACAATAAGCTTAGTCAAAATAATGAAATTTTTCAAGGTTCCTATCTATAGGGTACCAATTGATTTGAGTGAAAATCTTTCATAGAATTTGCTTGAATTATATATATATTTTGGATCATGTTTTGAGCTAAGAACACAAGCAAGTGAGATTTGAGCCTAATGGTGTGGTTACATCTTATAATCACTTATTTTTCCTTCTTGTGTGCATTATTCTCTTTCTATGATTGTAATCTTTGATTTGTTTGATTCTTTATGTCCATTATTTTGTGTATTCATGCATTTATATGATTGAGGCCATCATTTCATTTAGCTCACTTACCCAAATAGCCTTACCTTTTATCTTCTTCCATTGTTAGCAACTTTGAGCCTATGCTTAACCCACTTGTTCATAATTTTAGCACATTACAAGCCGTAAAGCAAAAAACAATAAAAGTCCTTAATTTGGATCTTTGATTGGCTTAGGCTAGTGTATGTGTAACATTCAAGTGTGGAAAAACTTGGGACATTGGTTGAATAAAAAGGGTAGTTTGGTATTTTTGTTGTAAATATTGGGAATTGGGTATATGCTCATGTGTAATGAATGTAAAACCTTATGCATTGATGTTCTTGCATATAGTTTGAAAGAAAAGAAAAAGAAAAACAATATGGAAAAGAAAAGAAAAAAATAGAAAAAGAAAAAAATAGAAAAATAAAGAAAAAAAGAAGAAATAAAAAAAATAAAAAGGGGACAAAATGCCCCAAAGCAAAGTAAAGCTCAATAAAATCAATGCATATGTGTTGTGATCAAGAAAAAGAATGCTGGAGTATGTGGAAAAAGTGGGAAAATGGGTAGTTAGGTTAGTTTTGAATTGTATAGGATGTCATAGGTTAGGTGGGAAGTTTAAGCTTATCAAAGATTCAAATTTCAAGCTCACTTGACCAAATATGCATCCTACCTTGACCCTAGACCCATTACAACCAATGAAATGACCTCATGATACTTGTATGCACGCATGAAATAAATGTTGATTGTTAGAAGAAAAACAAATCTTGGAAAGCATGATTAGGAGAGAATCAAGTGAATCAACCCTAAACATTTGAGCGAATAGAGTGCAAACACATCCGATGAGGGTTTGATGCTCAACTACATGATTTTACCTATGATCATCATTCTTCATGCATGTTTGTAAAAATATTTAATAACTCAATTCAATTGTGGATTAGACTTGCTAGTCTTTAGCCCTTGTGCATATATGCTTCTTGGGAATTGATTTATTTTGACCAAGCAATTGCATTCATGTCGATAGTTGCATATAGTTTAGGTTGCATTTAGTTAGATTTCATTGAATAAATGTTGATACTCTTTGTTCTCTTTGGTTTAAGAATGAGGACATGCTTGGTTTAAGTGTGGGGAGGTTGATAAACCCCATTTGTAGGGTTTATCTTGTATTGATTTTAGGGGGATTTTATCACCTTTTACCCATATTTATTCAATGAAATAGCATGGTTTCATGATTGTCTCCTAATTTGTGCTTAAGTGAGAAAACATGCTTTCTAGGCCCTTAATTGATTAATTTGAATTCACCTTTGATTCCACTAGATGCCTTGATATGTTTGTTAGTGATTTCAGATTAAAAAGGGCTAGGAATGGATCAAAGAAATGGAGAGGAAAGTATGCAAAGTGGAGCAATCATAGAAAAGCAAGGATTTGGGATGAGCTCAACGACACGCATGCGCAACAGACGCGCACGCGTGAAATGATGAGGTCGCATGGCGATGCGTACGCGCACATGACGCGTACGCATGGATGGAAAATTGTCAATCGACGCGCATGCGCACTGTACGCGTACGCGCCGATGTCTGCACGTGACCCACTTAAAGTGAATCCGCTGGGGGCGAATTCTGGGCTTCCCAGACCCAAATCCAACTCACTTCTGATGTTTTTTAACTAAAGGAATGAAGAGGAATCAACATACTTTTGATCATTAGTTTAGTTTAGGTTCGTTTTGGAGGGAAAGTTTTAGTTTTAGAGAGAGAAGCTCTCACTTCTCTCTAGAATTAGGATTAGGATTAGGTTTAGTTCTTAGATCTAGGTTTTAATTCATGCTCTCTTCTACTTCTTCTTCTTAATTCTTTGTTGTTACATTCATCACTCTCTATTGTTTGTTATAATTTCTTCTACTTTGTTTGTAGATCTACTTTTGTTCCTTCTATTTTCTTTTAATGCAATTTGAGGTCATTCATGTAGATCTTGTTTTCTTTGATTGTTGTTGTTGATTTCTTACATTCAATTGTTGCTAGATTCTATTCTTGTTATCAATTTACTATGTTTTTCGTTTGTGCCTCCCAAGTATTTGATGAAATACTTGGTTGGATTTTAGTATAGTATTTTATCCCTCTTGGCCTAGGTGGAGTAATTAGTGACGCTTGAGTTATCTAATTCCTTTGTTGATCGATAATTAGAAGTTGCTAATTGATTTTGATACCACTAAAGCTAGTCTTTCCCGTGGGAGTTGGCTAGGACTTGTAGAATCAAGTTAATTCATCCACTGGACTTTTCTCCATGATTAGAGGTTAACTAAGTGGTAGCAATGGACAATCTTGGTCACAATTGAGGAAGATAACGAGGATGGGACTTCCAATTCTCATAACCTTGCCAAGAGCTTTTCATAGTTGCTAGTTTATTTTCATTGCATTTTACATTTCTTGTCTCCTATCTCAAAAACCCCAAAACAATCCATAACCAATAACAAGAACACTTTATTGTAATTCCTAGGGAGAACGACCCGAGGTTCAATAATTCGGTTTATAAATTTATGGGTTTGTTACTTGTGACAACCAAATTTTTATATGAGAGGACTATTGTTGGTTTAGAAACTATATTGCAACGAGAACTCAATTGTGAAATTCTAAACCACACAAAAATCCAATCATCAATAGGTTACAGATGAGATGAGGGAAGGCTAACCTTGCCAAAGTGGAGGGCTTGTCTACCACCTTGTATAGTTCTAGAGGTATGATCTCATGAACTTCTACTTCCTCTCCATTCATGATACTATGGATCATGATAGCCCGGTCTATTGTAACTTCAGACCGGTTGCTAGTAGGAATGATAGAGCGTTGGATAAACTCCAACCATCCCCTAACCACGGGTTTGAGGTTAGGCCTTCTCAATTGAACCGGCTTACCTTTTGAATCTCTCTTCCATTGTGCTCCTTCCACACAAATGTCTGTGAGGACTTGGTCCAACCTTTGATCAAAGTTGACTCTTCTAGTGAAAGGGTGAGAATCTTCTCTCATTATTGGCAAGTTGAATGCCAACCTCACAGTTTCTGGACTGAAATCCAAGTATTTCCCCTGAACCATTGTGAGCCAATTATTTGGGTTCGGGTTCACACTTTGATCATGGTTCTTAGTGATCCATGCATTAGCATAGAACTCTTGAACCATTAAGACTCCGACTTGTTGGATGGGGTTGGTGAGAGCTTCCCAACCTCTTCTTCAAACCTCACGTCGGATCTCCGGATATTCACTCTTTTTGAGCATGAAGGGGACCTCGGGGATCACCTTTTTCTTGGCCACAACTTCATAGAAGTGGTCTTGATGGACTTTTGAGATGAATCTCTCCATTTCCCATGACTCGGGGGTGGAAGCAATTGCCTTCCCTTTCCTCCTTTTAGAGGTTTCTCCGGCCTTAGGTGCCATTAATGGTTATGGAAAAACAAAAAAGTAGAGCTTTTTCCCACACCAAACTTAAAAGGTTTGCTCGTCTTCGAGCAAAAGAAGAAAGAAAGGAGTAGAGGAAGAAGAAATGGAGGAGATAGAGGGGAGTAGTGAATTCGGCCAAGGGGGGTTGAAGTGTTTATGATGTGTAAAATTGAAGGTGGTAAGGAGGGGTATTTATAGGGTAAGAGAGAGGGGGAATTTGTGTAAGAGGGGGTTGGGTAGGGAGGGAAATGTTTTGAATTTGAATGGTGAGGTAGGTGGGGTTTTATGATGGATGGATGTAAGTGGGGAAGAGGGTAGGATTTGATAGGTGAATGGAGTTTGGGAAGAGGTATTGATGTGATTGGTCAAGGGTATTTGGGGAAGAGTGTTATGGAGAGGTGTGAAGATGAGAGAGAGTGAGTTGGGGTAGGTGGGGATCCTATGGGGTCCACAGATCCTGACGTGTCAAGGAATTCTGCTCCCTGCACCATTCTGGCATTTAAACGCCCTCTATGTGCCATTTCTGGCGTTTAACGCCAACTCTGCTACCTTTTTTGGCGTTATACGCCAGGCTGATGCCCTTTTATGGTGTTTAACACCCACCAGACACCCTTTTCTGGCGTTAAACGCCAGTCTGTCTGCTAATTCTGGCGTTTAATGCCAGCCAGACACCAGACACCCTTTTTCTGGCATTTAACGCCAGTCTGGCTGCCATTTCTGGCGTTTAACACCCAGAATGCTGCCAGACTGGGCGTTAAACACCCATTCTTCTATCCTTACTAGCGTTTAAACACCAGTAAGCCTGTCCTTCAGGGTATGCTATTTTTTATTCCACTTTAATTCTGCAGCTGTTTTTATGACTTCACATGATCGTCTACCTAAAGGAAACATAACATGACAATGGAAAACAAATGTCTATAAATAAATATAATTAAATAACATTGGGTTCCTCCCAATAAGCGCTTCTTTAATGTCAATAGCTTGACAGTGAGCTCTTAGAGAGCTTCACAGAGACTCAGAGCTTGATAGTGGCCTGCCAACACCAAACTTAGAAGTTGAGTATGGGGGCTCTGTTTGACTCTGTATTGAGAGAAGCTTTTCATGCTTCTTCTCCATGATTACAGGGGAAGATCCTTGAGCTTTAAACACAAGGTAGTCCTCATTCAATTAAAGGACTAACTCTCCTCTGTCCACATCAATCACAACTCTTGCTGTGGCTAGGAAGGGTCTTCCAAGGATGATGGATTCATCTTCATCCTTCCCAGTGTCTAGGATTATGAAGTCAGTAGGGATGTACAGGCCTTCAACCTTCACTAAGACATCCTCTACAAGTCCATAAGCCTGTTTCACTGATTTGTCTGCCATCTCTAATGAGATTCTTGCAGCTTGTACCTCAAAGATCCCTAGTTTCTCCATTACAGAGAGTGGCATGAGGTTTATACCTGAACCCAGGTCACACAGAGCCTTTTCAAAGGTCATGGTGCCTATGGTACAAGGTATTAAGAACTTTCTGGGATCCGGTTTCTTCTGAGGTAATTTCAGTTGAACCAAAGCATTCAGTTCATTGATGACCAATGGAGGTTCGTCCTCCCAAGTCTCATTACCAAATAACTTGGCATTCAGCTTCATGATTGCTCCTAGATACTGAGCAACTTGCTCTTCAACAATATCTTCATCCTCTTCAGAGGAGAAATACTCACCAGAGCTCATGAATGGCAACAGTAAGTTCAGTGGAATCTCTATGGTCTCTGTATGAGCCTCATATTCCTTTGGTTCCTCAATAGGGAACTCCTTATTGGTTAGTGGACGTCCATTGAGGTCTTCCTCACTGGAAATTACTGCCTCTTCCTCCTCTATAGGTTCGGCCATTTTGGTTATATTGATGGCCTTGCACTCTCTCTTTGGATTCTCTTCTGTATTGCTTGGGAGAGTACTAGGAGGGATTTCAGTAACTCTTTTACTCAGCTGACCCACTTGTGCCTCCAAATTTCTGATGGAGGACCTTGTTTCAGTCATGAAACTGAGAGTGGTCTTAGATATATCAGAGACTATGGTTGCTAAGTCAGAGAAGCTCTGCTTAGAATTCTCTGTCTATTGCTCAGAAGATGATGGAAAAGGCTTGCTATTGCCAAACCTATTTCTCCCACCATTATTTTTATTAAAGCCTTGTTGAGGCTTCTGTTGATCCTTCCATGATAAATTAGGATAATTCCTCCATAAAGGATTGTAAGTGTTTCCATAGGATTCTCCCATGTAATTCACTTCTTCCATTGCAGGATTCTCAAGGTCATAAGCTTCTCCTTCAGGGGAGGCCTCTTAGTACTGCTGGATGCAGCTTGCATTCCAGTCAGATTCTGAGAAATCATATAGACTTGCTGAGTCAATATTTTGTTCTGAGCCAATATAGCATTCAGAGTATCAATCTTAAGAACTCTTTTCTTCTAAGTCATCCCATTATGCACAAGATTTCTTTCAGAAGTATATATAAACTGGTTATTTGCAACCATTTCAATGAGTTCCTGGGCTTCTGCAGGCATTTTCTTCAGATGAAGAGATCCACCAGCAGAGTGGTCCAATGACATCTTGGACAATTCAGACAGACCATCATAGAATATACATAAGATGCTCCATTCTGAAAGCATGTCAGAAGGACACCTTCTGATTAATTGTTTGTATCTTTCCCAAGCTTCATAGAGGAATTCACCTTCCTTCTGTCTGAAGGTTGGGACTTCCACTCTAAGCTTGCTCAACTTTTGAGGTGGAAAAAATTTGGCCAAGAAAGCATTGACTAACTTTTCCCAAGAGTTCAGGCTTTCTTTAGGTTATGATTTCAACCATATCCTAGCTTTGTCTCTTACAGCAAAAGGGAAAAGCATAAGTCTGTAGACCTTAGGATTAACCCCATTGGTCTTAACAGTGTCACAGATTTGCAAAAATTCAGCTAAGAATTGATGAGGATCTTCCAATTGAAGTCTATGAAACTTGCAATTCTGCTGCATTAGAGAAACTAATTGAGGCTTAAACTCAAAGTTGTTTGCTCTAATTGCAGGAATTGAGATGCTTCTTCCATAGAAGTCGGAAGTTGGTGCAGTAAAGTCACCAAGCATCTTCATTGCATCTCCATTATTGTTGTTGGGTTCAGCTTCCATGTCTACTTCTTTTTCAAAAATTTATGTAAGGTCCTCTCCGGAGTGTTGTGCTTTATTAGCTTCTCTTAACTTCCTCTTCAGAGTCCTTTCAGGTTCAGGATCAGCTTCAACAAGAATGTTCTTATCCTTGTTCCTGCTCATATGAAAAAGAAGAGAACAAAGGGAGAAGAGGAATCTTCTATGTCACAGTATAGAGATTCCTTTATGTGAGTATAAGAATAGAAGAATAGAAGGATGAGGTAGAAGAAGAAATTCGAACACAGAGAGGGAGATAGGGTTCGAATTATGAGTGGAGGGATGTTAGTGAATAAATAAAATAAATAGAAAGAGATGAGAGAAAGAAAGAGAGAGAGAGTATTCGAATATTAATTAAAATAAAAGAAAAATATTTTTGTTTTTATTTTAATTATTAGTTAGAATTCGAAATTATTAAAAGAAATAACATAAAATTAGAATTTAAAATAATTAGTTAATTAAAAAGAATTTTGAAAAAGTGGTTGTTGTTTTCGAAAATGAGAAGTGAAAAAGTAGTTAGGTGGTTTTGAAAAAGATAAGAAATAGTAAACTTTTTAAAATTAAAACAAACAAGTCAAGTGGTTAATTGAAAAAGATTTGAAAATAAATTTTGAAAAGATAAGAAGTTAGAAAAAGATTTTGAAATTAAGTTTTGAAAAAGATATGATTGAAATTTATTTTGAAAAAGATTTGAAAAAGAAATTTAAAAATATTTGATTTTGAAAATTAATGTTGATGACTTGACTAACAAGAAACTAAAAGATATGATTCTAGAATTTAAAGATTAAACCTTTTTTAACAGGAAAGTAACAAACTTGAAATTTTTGAATCAAAATATTAAATGTTAGCAAAGTTTTCGAAAATGTGAGATAAAATTAAGAAAAAGATTTTCAAAAATTAATTTTTGAAATTCGAAGATATTAGGAAGAAAAATGAAAAAGATTTGATTTTTGAAAAGGATTTGAAAAGATAACATTTTTAAATTGAAATTTTGACTTGACTAACAATGAACAATTAAATTTTAAAAATTTTTTACCAAGTCAACCCAAAATTTCGAAATTTATGATTAAAATAAGGAAAGATATTATTTTTTATTTTTTTGAATTAATGAAGAAAGAGAAAAACAACAAAATGACACAAAACATAAAAAATTTAAGATCAAAACAAATAATGATTGCAAGAACACTTTGAATGTCAAGATAAATACCAAGAACACTTTGAAGATCAAGATGAATATCACGAACATATTTTTGAAATTTTTAAGAAAAGAAAGACATGCAAGACACCGAACTTAAAAATTTTTTAAACTTTAGACACTAATAATTCGAAAATGCATATAAAAAACAACAAAAAGCACAAAACAAGAAAAGTTAAAGATCAAACAAGGAAAATCATCAAGAACAACTTGAAGATCAAAGAAGAACATAATGCATAAATTTTCGAAAATTAAAAGCATGCAATTGACACCAAACTTAAAATTTGACACAAGACTCAAACAAGAAACACAAAATTTTTTGGTTTTATTATTTTATTAATTTTTTTGTATTTTCTTTTGTTTATTTTTCGAAAAATATTTGGAAAAAGAAAATAAAGAAATTCAAAATTTTTAATAAGAATTCCAGGATTTATGCAATGTTAGTCTAAAGCTTCGGTCCAAAAGAATTAGACATGCCCAAATGGCCAGCAAAGCTTCAGCATAACAATTACAGACATGTCCTTTCTACAATGGAAAGTGGAAACCTCAGTCCAAAAGATTAGACATGGCTTAATAGCCAGCCAGGCTTCAACATATCTCAAGAAGCTCTAGAATTCATTCTTAAAAATTTTTATGAATTTTTCAAAAACACATTTTTTATTTTGTATTTTTTCAAAAATAAAAATAAAAAGCTTAAACATAAAATAAAATTACCCAATCTAAGCAACAAGATGAACCGTCAGTTGTCCAAACTCGAACAATCCCCGGCAACAGTGCCAAAAACTTGGTGCACAAAATTGTGATTACATTTTTCACAACTCCGCACAACTAACCAGCAAGTGCACTGGGTCGTCCAAGCAATACCTTACGTGAGTAAGGGTCGATCCCACGGAGATTGTCGGCTTGAAGCAAGCTATGGTCATCCTGTAAATCTTAGTCAGGCGGATTCAAATGGTTATGAGGTTTTGATAATTAAAAGATAAATAAAACATAAAATAAGATAAAGATACTTATATAATTCATTGGTGGGAATTTCAGATAAGCGTTTGGAGATGCTTTGTTGCTTCTAAACCTCTGCTTTCCTATTGTCCTCATCCAATCATGCATGCTCCCTTCCATGGCAAGCTGTATGATCCTCTCAGATGAAAAATACCAGGTACGGTTTCTGCACAGCTAATCAACTGTCGAATTTCTCGTCTCGGATGAAAAATACCAGGTACAGCTACCGCACGGCTAATCATCTGTCAGTTCTCTCTAGCGTCAGAATAGAATCTCTCTATCCTTTTGCACATTATCACTGCGCCCAACATTCGCGAGTTTGAAACTCGTCACATTCATCCCGTCCCAGATCCTACTCAGAATACCACAGACAAGGTTTAGACTTTTCGGATCTTAGGAATGCTGCCAATTGGTTCTAGCCTATACCACGAAGGTTCTAATCTCACGGATTCGGATGCTCTGTTGTCAGGAGAGGTGATGCAAATCATGGATTAGAGACCCAAGAGAATATACTCTGGCTGCCATCCAATGATTACGTTGAACATCATGTAGACCGCTTGTGGTTGTCAGGCACGCGGATCTTGGCTAAGCGAGTAATGAAGATAGTGGGTGATTGTCACGGGTCACCCCTTCATTCTGAATTAACTGAATTAAGTACGAGAGTATATCTTGGAGAAGAAGTAAGCGTGAATTAAAAGAGAAACAATAGTACTTGCATTAATTCATGAAGAACAGCAGAGCTCCGCACCTTAATCTATGAGGTGTAGAAACTCCACCGTAGAAAATACATAAGAGAAAAAGGTCTAAGCATGGCCGAATGGCCAGCCTCCAATGTCTAAGGACTAGACGTCCAGAGATAGATTTCAGTCTATCAATACAATAGTAAAAAGTGCTATTTATACTAAACTAGTTACTAGGGTTTACAGAAAATAAGTGACTAAGTGCAGATAGTGCAGAAATCCTCTTTCGGGGCCCACTTGGTGTGTGCTTGGGCTGAGAATTGAAGCTTTCACGTGCATAGGCCTTTCTTAGAGTTAAACGCCAGCTTGGGTGCCAGTTTGGGCGTTTAACTCCAGTTCTGGTGCCAGTTCTGGCGTTTTACTCCAGAAAAGGGTCTTTGGTGGGCGTTTAGACGCCAGTTTGGGCCATCAAATCTCGTGCAAAGTATGGACTATTATATATTTCTGGAAAGCCCAAGATGTCTACTTTCCAATGTAATTGTGAGCGTGCCAATTGGACTTCTGTAGCTCCAAAAAATCCAGTTCGAGTGCAGGAGGGTCAGAATCCAACAGCATCTGCAATCCTTTCTCAGCCTCTGAATCAGATTTTTGCTCAGATCCCTCAATTTCAGCCAGAAAATACCTGAAATCACAGAAAAATACACAAACTCATAGTAAAGTCCAGAAATGTGATTTTTGCATAAAAACTAATAAAAATATAATAAAAAGTAACTAAAACATACTAAAAACTATGTAAAAACAATGCTAAAAAGGGTATAAATTATCCGCTCATCAATTCTCCTAGTGGAAGGATGAGGATCTCCTTGCATTAGAGGCAAGTTGAACGCCAACCTCACACTTTCCAGGCTGAAATCTAAGATTCTCTCTCGGACCATGGTGATCCAATTCCTTGGATTTAGGTTATCACTAGTGTCATGGTTTTTAGTAGCCTATGCATTAGCATAGAACTCTTGTACCATTAGAATCCCAACGTCCAGAATGGGATTGGTTAGGACTTCCCAACCTCTTCTCCAGATCTCTCTTCAGATTTCTGGATACTCATTCTTCTTGAGCTTGAAAGGGACCTCAAGGATCACTTTCTTCTCTATCACTACTTTATAGAAGTGGTCTTGGTGGGATTTGGTGATGAATCTCTCCATCTCCCAAGATTCGGAAGGAGTGGCTACTGCCTTTATTTTCTTCTTTCTAGAGAAGTCTCCAACCTTGGGTGCCATAAATGGTAATGGAAAGAAGAAAAAAAATCTATGCTTTTTCAACACCAAACTTAAAACTTTGATCATCCTCGGGCAAAAATATTGTGAAGAGAAGAATGGAGTAGAAGAAGAAGAAGAAAATAGAAGGAGATAGAGGGAGAGAGAGGGCTCGGCCATGGGATGTCTTGTGGTGTATGAGAGGTGTGTGTATGAAGGGTTATAAAGTGGGGTATTTATAGGAGTGGGGAAGGGTAGGGTTCGGCCATAGGGTGGGTTTTGGGTGGGAAATTTGATTTTGAAGTAGGTGGGGGTAGGTGGGAGTTATGATGGTTTTGAGAAGTGATATAGATGTGATTGGGCTAGGGTTTATAGGGAGGTGTGTATGGGGAAGTGTGAAAGTAAGTGGGGTGGTGAAAGATGCTGTGGGACCCACTGGTCCTGAGGGGCTAGGGATATCCTGGCTGGCATTCAACTTTAACACTCCATCCAGAGTGTTCTGTTTTCACTGCTGTAAAATTCTACCTCTGTTCTAAATGCTGCATATGATCATGACTCGAAAATGCAAGAAAGACGAGATAAAAGGAAACAGTAATTAATTAAGGTTGGGTTTCCTCCCAGCAAGCGCTCCTTTAACGTCACTAGCTTGACAGTTAGCTCCTTACAGAGGTGAGTATGGGCTCAGATTTTTGCCCCTTACAGTGAACTTTCTTCCTGTCTTCTCATGAATGAGCTCCACATGCTCTAGAGACAGGACACGACTCACTGTATGTGGTAAGACTGGATTCTCTGTGAAGACAACTCTCATGCCAGGTGAGAGGCCTTCAGTTGGGACTTTCTTGTCCCTCCAGCCTTTAGGTACTTTCTTCTTAGTACCTTTGTAAAGCTTTGCATAGAAAGAGAGGGTTGGAACACTAGTTGTTGCACAGTTATCTCTCTTTTAGAGGGAGAATTGGGATGAGGCATCTTAAATAAGATGTGATCCTCCCCTAGTTGTAAATTCAGTTCTCCCTTAGCCACATCAATGATAGCATTGGCAGTGGCTAGGAAAGGTCTTCCAAGGATGACAGAGTCATTCTCATCCTCTCCAATGTCCAAGACTATGAAGTTGCATGGATGTAGTGGTTTTCAACTTTCACCAAGACATCCTCTACTAAGCCATATGGCTTCTTCATTATCTTGTCTACCATCTCTAATGAGATGTTTGCATAGGGTTCTCCCATGTAGGGTTGTAGGTGTTTTCATAGGGTTCTCCCATGTAATTCACCTCCTCCATGGTGGGTTGATCAGGATCATAAGCTTCTACTTCAGGAGAAGCTTCCTGAGCATTGCCAACTACAGTTTCTATTCCAGTCAAATGCTAGGAGATCATGTTGGCCTGTTGGGTCAAGATCCTGTTCTTAGCCAATATGGCATTCAGAGTATCAACTTCATGAACTCCTTTCTTCTGAGAGGTCCCATGGTTTATAGGATTCCTTTCAGAAGTATACATGAATTGATTATTTGCAACAATCTTGATGAGTTCTCTTGCTTCTGCAGGTGTTTTCTTCAAGTGGAGTGATCCACCTGCAAAGCTGTCTAATGAAATTTTAGACATCTTAGACAAATTATCATAGAACAGACCTATGATAGGCCACTCTGAGAGCATGTCAGGCGAACATCTCCTTATCAATTGCTTGTATCTTTCTCAAGCTTCATAGAGGGATTCACTTTCTCTTTGTCTGAAGGTTTGAACCTCCACTCTAATTTTGCTCATCCTTTAAGGGGGAAAGAATTTAGCCAAAAAAGCATTAACCAGCTTTTCCCAAGAGTTAAGACTCTCTCTAGGTTGGGAATCCAACCATATCTTAGCTTTGTCTCTTACAGCAAAGAGAAAGAGCATAAGTTTGTAAACTTCAGGATCTACTCTATTAGTCTTTACAGTATCACAGGTCTGTAAGAATTCAGCTAAGAACTGATGTGGATCTTCCAATGGAAGTCCATGGAATTTGTAGTTCTGCTGCCAAAGAGAGACTAACTAAGGCTTAAGCTCAAAATTGTTAGCTCCAATGGCATGTACAGAGATGCTTCTGCCATAAAAATCAGAGGTAGGTATGGTGAAGTCACCAAGAACCTTTCTGGTATCATCCTGAGGTTCGGCCATGTCTTCTCTTTCTTACTCAAAATTTTCTGAAAGGTCTCTTCTGGAGTGTTGTGCTTTAGCTTTTTTTAAATGCCTCCTTAGAGTCTTCTCAGGTTCAGGATCAGGAGTCAAGAGGGGTTCTTTATCCCTGTTTCTGGTCATAAACAAGAAAGGAAAAGAAAGAAAAGAAGAAAGCTTTTTGTACCACTTGGACAAAAGAGCTTCTAGTGAGATGTGAAGAAAGAAGAGAGAAATAAAAGTGAAGATGGAAGATGGGAGATAAGAAGAATACTTTGAAAATAAGGGATAGGAGTTCCAATCTAGAAGTGAATAGAAGAAGTATAAATAGAAAAAATAAATAAGAATTAAAATATTTTTGTTTTTTTATTATTTATTAATTATTTTCGAAAATTTAAGGTTATTAATTTAAAAAGAATTGAAAATTAGTTAGTGTATTTTCGAAAAAGAGAATAGAGAACTAGGAGGGAATTTTTGAAAATTAAGAAGAGAAGAGAGTTAGTTAGGAAGTTTTAAAAAAGAAAAGAGAGAAGAGGAGTGGTTAAGAAAAGATTTGAATTTAAAATAAGATAAGAGATAAGATAAGAAAAGATTTGAAATTAAAATTTGAAATTAGAAAAAGATAAGAAAAGATAAGATAAGAAATTTAAAAATTTTGAAAAAGATTTTAAAAAGATAAGATTTTGAGTTTGAAAAAGATAAGATTTTGAAAAAGATAAGATTTTTAATTTTGAAAATATTTGATTTTTGAAATTTTGAAAACTAAGATAAGATAAGATAAAAATTTTGAATTGAAATCTGAATTTTTATTTAAAATTTTCGAAAATTACTTAAAAGATAAGATAGAAAATATATTTTTTTATTTTTTGAATTTAATGATGAAAGAGAAAAACAATTAAAAGACACAAGATTTAAAATTTTTAGATTTAGCGCCACTAATTTTCGAAAATTTTGGAGGAAAACACAAAGGGACACCAAACTTAAAAATTTTAAGAACACAAATAAAACTCAAGAACACTTTGAAGACTAACAAGAACACAAAGAACATGACTCAAAAAATTTAAAGAACACAAGAACATATGAAGAACACCAAACTTAAAATTTTTAGAAAACCAAAAAGAAATTTTCAAAAATAAAAAAAATAAATAAGAATACACTAAACTTAAAGAATTCAAATAAGACTCAAACAAAAAGACACCAAATTTAAAAATTTTTAGAAAAAGGACTCAAGATTTTCGAAAATTGACTCAACAAGAACACATACAAAGACTCAAACAAAGAAACTATTTTTGAAAATTTTGAGAAAGAAGGACTCAAAGAACATGAAAATTTAACCAAGAACAAACACAAAAGACTCAAACAGAAAGCTAAGGATACTTGAAAATAAACTGTATGAAAAAGGTTTTTGAAGAAGTTTTAAAATTTTTTTGTAATTGAAAAATATGAACATGCAAGACTCAAACCAAGAACGAAAATTAAACAAAGAAAAGAAAAATATTTTTTTGAAAAGGTTTTCAATTTTTTCGAATAAAATAAGAAGAAGAAAATAAAAATTAAAAGACTCAAACAAAATCAAAGATCAAACAAAGGAAAGAAAAATATTTTTGAAAATTTTTTTAATAATTTTCAAAAAAAAAGAAGAGGAAGAAAATAAAAATAACAGACTCAAAAAAATAAAAATTACCTGATCTAGGGAGCAAGACAATCTGTCAGTTTGTCCAAACTTGAACAATCCCCGGCAACGGCTCCAAAAACTTGGTGTACGAATCCCCACACTTTCGTACAGCTGTACCAGCAAGTGCACTGGGTCGTCCAAGTAATACCTGAGCGAGTCAGGGTCGATCTCACGAGGATTGTTGGCTTGAAGAAAGCTATGGTTATCTTACAGGTCTTAGTCATGCAGATCAAAAGGTTATTGGATTATGGAGTTTAGGATTATTATAATAGGGTGCTAATACATTAAAGATATAGTTGAGGATTGGAGTTGCTTTGCCTTTCTGAATTAACTCTAGTATTACTGTCTTCTTTGCTTGTGAATGATCTCTTCTATGGCAGGTTGTATGTGATCAACGTCATGGGTGGTCATTGATCTTCTTTGCTACAGATTGAACGCCATTGGCCATGGTCATCCAATTTGACGAAGGGTGAAGCTCTAGCAGTTCATTCTCCTAGCGATCCTACTCAAAACGCCACAGACAAGGTCGAATCTTCCGAATCAGAGAATGCTGCTTCTTTGGATTCTAGCCTATACCACGGAGACCCTAATCTCCCCGGAAATTGGCTGAACTGGTGTCTCAAGAAGTCCCCAACAAAGTTATGGATTAACTGTTTGAGAGATGTATAAACATAGCTGTTGGTCTGTGCTTTCCAGTCATGTATTCACATGAACCCAAGTAGATGCGGGTGTTTGTCAGGCACGTTTGTCTTAGTATGATGAACAGAGCTGATTGTCTGATCATCCTATTCAGCATATTGAAGAGCGAGTATACATCTTAGAAATAAATCAAACACGGATCGAAGAAGAAATAATAATATTTTTATTAATTCATAGGACTCAGCAAGGCTCCTCCCCTCAACCTAGGAGGTTTAGAAACTCATACTGAAAGAAAATACAATGTAAAACGTGTAAAGTGGTAAAAGAGGGTTGAAGTTACATAAATCTAATCCCTTAAATACTAAACAAATGACTAGTAAGGGTAAAACAGTCTTTCTAGTGCTAAAATCCACTTCTGAGGCCAACTTGGTGAGTGTTTGGGCTGAGCTTTGATGAGATCCACGTTCTATGAGGCTCCTAGGGCGTTGAACATTGGCTAGGGGGTCATCATTGGGAGTTTGGACGTTGGGCTCTGCTCTTTGGGAAATAGAGTGGACGCCAGTTTTGGGCCTTCTAATCCGAAGCAAAGTATGGACTATTATACATTACTGGAAAGCTCTGGAAGTCAGCTTTCCATAGCCATTGAGAACGCTCCATTTGGATATTTGTAGCTCCAGGAAAGCTCCTCCGAATGCAAGGAGGTCAGATCCAGACAGCATCTGCAGTGCTTTCTCTGTCTCTGAATCAGACTTTTGCTCCAGCTCCTCAATTTCGGCCAGAAATTACCTGAAATTACACAAAAACACAGAAACTCATAGTAGAATCAAAAAATGTGATTTTAACACTAAAACCTATAAAAACTTAATAAAAACTAAACAAAACACACTAAAAACTATATGAAAATGATGCCAAAAAACGTATAAAATATCCGCTCATCAGTGACATTGAAGAGCTGAAATGCTCCAGAGGATTCCCCGGAGAGCGCAGCAGCCACCATCACTGAGGTTGTCTAGTTTTGCTCTCCCTATCTTTATCTTATCTCTGTTTTTCTAGTATTTTATTGTATTACCTGTTTTCTAATCTAGTTTGCATGATCACTCTTATTATATCTTCGCTTTCTAGTTTAGTAGTTTGAAAATTTTTCAAGATGTCTTATGTATTACGCATCAAGCTTCAAAAAAAATGTATTGAAAAAGAAGTAGTAAAATGCATAAGATCTTGAGTTATATTATGAGTTATTCTGATTACTTTGATGTGGTGGCCTTATCTCTATTTCTGAATGTATGTATTATTTTTGCATATTTGATATTAGAGTTGAATATATTGGTTCTTGAGGAACAGGAATTTAGAAAAATATTATTGATTCTCTGAAACAAGAAGAAAGATTAATTCTTGAAGCAAAAAAAATAGCAAAAAGAATTGAAAAGAAAAAAATCAAAAGAAAAAGGTCTAAGGCTTTGAGCATCAATGATTAGGAGAGTCAAAAGTGATCCAAAGCTCAAAATAGTGGTTTTCTCTAACCATATGCTTGTGGTGTGAAACTGTCAAGTAACCCTTGAGACTAAGCACTTAAAGTCGTGACCAATGCTATTACAGAGTATGCTTAAGGCTCTGAGCACCACTATCTAGAAGAAAAGAAAAAGAAAAAAATTCGAACCCAAAAGGTTCCCCCAGTTAAGTTCTTGTGGTGTTTGTGTATAAGTTAAGCTTGAAGACAAAACACTTAGAGTCACGGTTAGGTTCAAAGGTGCAAAGCACCAAAGAAAAGAAAAGTTGTGTTCAAGAATCAACAAGAGCCTAAAGAAGAGAATCAATAATACCATCAGAGTTCTAGTTCTGAAGGACATCAATAGTTCTGAGCTTCAAAGGATAGTGAGATGCCAAAGCTATTCAGAAATAGAGTGTTCATAGCTCCATTTAGTAATTAGAACTGAGCTTGAAGGACAACTCTAATCTTGTGTATTTTCTCTTCCTTGGTCCTATATTGCTTTGGTTGCTTGAGGACAAGCAATAGTTTAAGTTTGGTGTTGTGATGCGTGAGCATCTTATACCCCTTTTCTAGTTATTTTTATATTGTTTTTGGTTAGATTTTATTTACTTTTACTTGATTTTAGTGCAAAAATTACCTTTGAATGCTACTTTGAGTTTTTCTTATGTTTTTATGGTTTTAGGTAAAATTTGGAGCAATTTGGAGAAGTTTGGAGCAAGAAAGGAAAATGCTGGCAGCACCCTCCCTAGGCGCTGAATGCCCACCTGGCGTTTGGTGCCAGCAGGGGGCACAAGACCAGAAGTGTGCTTCCCTCTCCTAGCATTCAACGCCCAGTCCTGAAGTTGGACGCCAGCATGCATCCCGTTTGACACCTCTTTGGGCCTCCAAGTGGATTTAGCACTTATTAGTTTTATTTTATTTTCTCTTTGTAATCGTTATTTACAAATAATATCTTTTAGGTTTAGCATTTATTATTAGGTTAATATTTAAAGGAAAAGATCAAATTAGGTTTAGGATCTTCTTCCTTCTGCACTTTTCAGAACCCTGTTTTCTCTGTAAGTTATGAGCAACTAAACCTCCTAGTTAAGGTTAGGAGCTCCGTTTATTTCTATGGATTAGAACTATTATTCTTCTATTTTAATTAATGTTTGATTCAATTCTAAGGTGTTGTTTTCATTCTTAATCTTATGAACTGGGTGGAACGAGAGTATGACCCTTTTATACATGAGCTCTTGTGATTCTCGAGAGAGTTATTTCGCTTGAGCTACAACTTGAAAACACTCCTCCTAAATTGCTAATTACATGAACTAAATGGGATATGTGACATATAATCCTGTTAGCTTTGGGTAATTAGGGTTTTTGTGGTGTTAAACTAGTTTTCTGAACTTAACCCTCTAATCGGAATTGGGTGACCACGAGAGTGGCATTTGATGAAGGTTAGGGGAGATTAAATCACTAAGAGATTAGGGTTTAATCACTTATAGTTTTCCATAGAATGAATCACTCATTGTTAAAATAGTTGGTAAGACATTTTAATCTGAAAAGATAAACATCTTCGAGACCTTAACTGTTTTCTCATCATTGTTTTACATCAACCCTTTTATTGCTTTTCTTTATTATCTTGTTTTATGCGTTTTGAACAACAACTCCCTTTACTGTTTGCCTGTCTAAGTCCAACAGGATAACCATTTCTTGCTCAATCCGACAATTCTGATGGGATCGACCCTCACTCTCCTGAGGTATTACTTGGATGACCCGGTGCACTTGCCGGTTAAGTTGTGCGAGTTCTAATTTCGCGCACCACCTTTCAAGAAAAAATGATCCACTTCGGTCCCTGTCCTTTATTTCGTGACACAATGCGACCCCTGTGACTATTTCACCGTCAACTCTGAACGAAAAATGCTGATGTGTCAGGTTCAAAAAAATGAACAGGGACCTAATTGTCTCTAAATTTAAATTTGTTAGGGGTTTATTTGTCCTTATTTTTTAAATGATATCTTTTTCAAATTATTTTTTTATTCATTATATTAATATTCTTTTTCATTAAATAATTGATTGAAAAAGAATATTAATATGATTTATAAAAAAATAATTTGAAAAAAATATCGTTTAAAATATAAAAACAAATAAACCCCTAGTCTCGGTTGTCGTTGTCCTCCTCTTCCTCGGTACAACTAGTCTGTCTCCTTCCTCTACTACGTGGGCATGGCTTCCTCTACCCTGCGCCGTCATCCTCTCTCCCTTTTTCTTTTTACTTTAAAACTCCTCCATCAACAACCATATAAAAAACAATCAAATTACCTCTCAAGCCTCTAAAGGCCACACCACTGCCATCACCGATCTGAGAGGAATTCTAAGCATGATTGCAAATCCATTGAGAGGGATGAAGATGAATGAGAAGGAATAAGAGCTTATAATAACAAAGACAAAAGAGAAGGTAGCAGAGTTTGGTTGAATCCTCACGATGACAAGAGGGAGAGGGAGGAAAGTCAGGAAGATAGGGATGATAAGATAGTAAGGGTTTTTTGGGTTTCATGATGGACAATATCAATCCTAAATTGTAGGATTCAGAAAGAAATGTTGCAGTATATATGCCACCTGCAGCAACCTTGACATAAACCTTATTGGAAGGCAAGTACAAAATTCTTCAATTTCTTTCCAATTATTACTTAGGACATATCTGAATTTTTCTAAAGCCAATCCAAGCCGCAACACTTAAGAAGGCTTGAAATGAAAGTTAGGAGAGTGTGACTAGATTTGAACAAGAGAAGGTTGTGACAAGAGGGTTCAAGCTATGCACAATGAAGCCAAACTCTGTAGAGTAGTTTGCTTCTGTAACAAGAAACAGTCGAGAGAAGAGAGAAAAGGAAAACTATTGTAAAAACAGAATTGTGACTATCTCATTCCTTCATCCTGTTTACATCCTTAAGTTGATGATGAATTTATAGTAAACTTATGCACTAAGTAACTTCACTAATTTCTCTATTCTCCACACTCCCCTCAAACTAAGAGTTGTTGTTGGAAACACTCTTAATAGTTTGGACAAAAATTTCTCAAAGGCTGGAGCAAATGAAGGTGTGGTTAATGCATCAACAATTTGATAATGGGATGGAATATGAACGATAAACAATTGTCTTTCGGACACACGTTCTCTAACAAAATCTAGATCAATTTCAAAATGTTTACTTCTACTATGTAATATTGGATTGGCAACAAGCAAAATTTCTCCAAGGTTGTTACATTAAATCGTTGGAGGAATTGGAATTGTGACACGAATTTAAGAGAGGATTTTCTGAATCCAAGCAATTTCTGTAGCAGCTTCAGCCAAGCATCTATATTAAGATTTAGTGGAGGACCTACTCACAGTGGTTTGCTTTCTGCTGCTCTAACACATATAATTGCTTCCTAAGAAAATGCAATATCTGCTTGTAGACTTTCGATCCTCAAAGTTTGAAGCCCAATCTACATCAGCAAAGGCCAAAAGGGGGAAATCAATACACTTTCTTAGCTTAATTCTATGATTAGTCTTACCTGAAAGATATCGAAGAATTCTTTTGGCAGCTTTTCAATGACAGGTGAATGGTTGATGCATGAATTAACTTGCACAATGACCGCAAAGGCAAGTTTAGGATGACTTAAGGTTGCATATTGGAGGTCACCTACAATAGACCTATAAAAAGTGGGATCTTCAAAATAATCTGTCCCTTAATAGTTGCATCATGAAGAGGAGTAACCAGATTCC
>NC_029785.2:97578874-97582473 GCF_000816755.2 Arachis ipaensis | reverse complement strand
GAGCAGAATACTCTTCCTGCATTGCTTGAAACCAATGAGGAACTGTAAAGCTTGATCTACAATTCTTGGTGTATTTTAAACTAAGTTGTTAGTGGTAACTTCAACAGCTAAGGCTATAGGTCTGTGTATGCCTGATTTTGACCTTGTAGTCATAGGATGAGTGTAAGTGGTGGAATTGTTCAATTTGAGGGGTCTAGGTAGCTGAATTTCTATTCCAGAAATAGTGGAATTGTTAACTTGTGCACAAGATTCACAGAATGTGATGAATGTGTAACAAGAGAAGAGGGTGGAGGAGGTATAAAGGTCATGACAACAGCTTCTTGAGAGTCAAAACTATGTATATTATTATCAATAACTTCATGAAACATAGATGTATATGGAAAATGGTTTTCTCCAAAAAGAAAATTCTTCGCTATAAAAACTTTACCTGTTCTATCTAAGCATTTAAAACCTTTGCTCTTGGGAGCATAACCTAAGAATAAACACAAATTTGATCTAAAGTCTAATTTGTGTTTATTGAAAGGTCTTAAATGTCGAAAACAATCACCTCCAAAGACCTTTAAAATAGAATAATCAAGTTAAATATGATGTAGTTTTTCATACGGTGATTTAGGATTTAGCACTTTAGCAGGTTGTTAATTAAGAAAGCTAAAATTAAAACAACAGCTTCCCAAAAAATTAAAGGCATTTTAGCAATAGCAAGTAAGGTTAAAGCTATCTCAACAATATGTCTATACTTCCTTTCAACAACACCTTGTTGTTGGTGTGTATATGGGTATGAAAGCCTACGTGAGATACCATGATTTTGCAAGAATGATTGAAAAGAATTGAACAAAAATTCTTTTGCATAATCTGTTTGAACTACTTTTAGTGAGCAACCAGATTGGTTTTCCATTAATTGTTTGACTGCTGCAAAATAGTTAACACTTGAGCTTAAGATGTAATCAAATAAAGACATGTGTATCTTGTAAAAGCATCAACTATACTAACATAATACCTAAAATCAAATTCTGATGGAAGTATCAAATTCTGATTTATTTCGCAAGGTATATTACAAGATTTCAAGATTGTTTCAACAATTTTGGGGGAAGGGTGACCTAAACATTGATTCCATAAATCTAAATTTAATTTACATGTATCTAAAAATGACTGAACAGAATTAGAATCATAAATATGTCTAGCTATATTCATATTATCAAAAAGCATAAAGTCCATGTCTAAGGATCCCTTGAAGAATCACTTTCTTGGACACCTGAGATTTAACAAGGCAGTAAAAATGGTAAAATTTAAAAAAGATATTATAAGCTAAGCAAAATTTAGAGACATGTATAAGATTTTTGGCAAGTGAAGGCACATATAACAAATTCTTGAATATAACGATTCCATTAGTGGAAGAGTTTTGAAGGATAGAATGACCAATTTTAGAAATTGGAATGCCTGAACCGTTGGCCACATACAATTGATCTAGACTAGTGAATTCAGAGTTCGAATTGAAGCTTGAAGAATCATGAGTCAAGTGGTGGTTTGCACCCGAATCAGGATACCATGTTGAGTATTCAGATGTAACAAAAGGAGTAGCATAGAATGATTGAGGATTGTGAAAATTAGCAGGTGGATGAGGTGATTGTATAGTGGAAGATGTGGAGGAAAAATATCTGAGGGTTGAAATTGAAACAACCTTGAAAATTCTAATCAAACCTATGAAATCATTGCAAGGCTGTATAGCCAGCGCCCATAGACTTGACAGTTTGATCCATTGTTGAGTTGTCAGTAACTCCTTCCTCCTCTCCAAAATCTATTTCCTCTGGCACCTCTTCTGCCTCCATAAGGTGTTGCTAGAAATCTTGAATTAGAAGAAGAAGAAATTTGTGCTAAATTCACATGAGCCAAAGAAAGAGTAGATTGCTTGAACCTCTCAATTGTATCTTCATGAGATATGAGAAGGTTTTCAACTTCTCCCAATAGAGAATAGTTCTGATTTATCTTATACAAGTACGATGCAATTTGAGAATTTTTCTGAAAAGCCTTCAAAAATTGCTTCTATGTGATCTTCATTGCTAATTATGTATCCAATAACTATAAGAGAATCCACTAGTATCTTGATCTGAGGAAGGTATTCAAAGATTTTCAGATTCTTCTTTTTAATTATCTTCAATTGAGTTCTAAGTTGTTTAATCTTTGCCTTAGTTATTTCTGCAAAGTATGATTGGAGTTTCTGTCAGACTTCATAGACTAAGGCAAAGTGAACAATTTTATTCTTGAAAGATGTATCAACCAAAGAAGAAATCAAGAACACAGATTATAATTATGCTGCATCCATTCAATGTATTTTGTTGAAATTGTTCCAGTTGCTTTGGTAGCATCTGATTCATATTTTGGAGGAATTTTTTCTTCTTGAAGATGATCTTCAAGATTTTGATCCTTTATGCAAGAAGAATTTGTTGTTGCCATATAACAAAATTGTTTTCTTCAAACTTGTCCAAGATGGGAGCAAGACAAGATTTCTAGTTGAGAGAACTAATGTTGCTTAGGAAAAGTGCCATGATCGAAAATAGGCTCTTGATACCATGTCAAGAGGGTTCAAGCTATGCACAATGAAGCCAAGCGCTGCAGTGAGTTTGCTTCTGTAACAAGAAACATCCGAGAGAAGAGAGAAAAGAAAAAGTATTATGAAAAGTTGAAAACAAAATTGTGACTATCTCATTCATTCATCCTATTTACATCCTCATGTTGATGGTGTATTTATAGTAAATTTATGCACTAAGTAACTTCATAAATTTTTCTATTCTCTACCTATTGGTTTTTCATTGAGTAAATATTTTTCTTCTTTCACAAATTCAAAGATAAATGTAAATTGCATAAATTAAAGAGAATTATTAAAATGGATCCAATATCTCCAACTATTTGAAATTCTGGATTTTTTCATCAATATCTTTTACATTTACGTTACATTCTTAACTTTATTAGGAATTTCATTTAATTGATTTGGGGATTAAAGAGATTAGGATTATTAATTGATTTGGGAGTTTTGATTATTCTATTAGAAAGTTATCAGAATAAATAATAATTTTATTTAATTATTAAATTNNNTTGTTTTTGTCAAATTTAATAATTTTTTAGGGCTTAATTTATTATTTAATTCTTTTAAAATTATTTTTGTCAATAAAAAAATTTTTAGATACAATTTTAATAATTTACTCTTTTCAATATTTTTTGTGGTATTTTTGCATATATTGAGTTTTTTTCTTTGATAAATATTTGTATTTTATAAAAGACTATCATATATTCACATGATATAAGGTGTGTTTTGTTTGGCATTAGGAGTTTCAAACACAATGTTTAGTTTTTGTGAAAACTTTACTTTTTTTGTTTGGTTATTTATTTTCATTCTAAAGGCGAAGGTAATTCTATAGTCTAACTCACATTCACTAAAAATTAAAAATTCTAACTTTTGCATTTATATTTTTTTTGTTAGATTATTAATTAAAAAAATTTATTTTTTATTTACTAATTATGTCCTTTATTATTTATATGATGAATTTTATTTTTTTTTAATATTTTTTTCTAATATTCTCTCATTCATGTTATTATTTTTTATG
>NC_029785.2:97578256-97578819 GCF_000816755.2 Arachis ipaensis | reverse complement strand
GTTAACATATTCTATGTCGTGTCGTATCTATATCCAATGTCTATATCCGTAGATTATATGTGTAATAATGTGTTGTATTGTATCTGTATCCGTGTCCGTATCGGTCCATGATAGATCAATTACCTCCAGCAGGCCACAGCTCTCCCATAGTCCCATTCATCGACGAAGACTTGCTCACGTCCACGGTCCACTTAATTATTTAACACCCTTTTTCTTCCTTTTTTTTTTCCTCTTTTTTTTCTTTGGCACATTACTTTTTATTTTAATTTTTCACTTTTGTCATATATATGGACGAAGTGAATGCCGTGTGAGGTCCACACGATTTCTTTTTCGGTGAGAGTGCAAAACATACTCTGCCAAGTGCCAACAATTGCTCTGTCCCCATACTATGCAGCCGCAACCCCCCACATCATTGGATCATCCTACCGTATTCCAAGGGCGAAACTTGAAAAAATATTTCGAAAGGACCAACTGGATGATCAAACTAATTAGATTATTAATTTATTAATTTAATTAATAAGTTACTGATTAAAATAATAAAATTAATCAAATTTTAACAAAAT
>NC_029785.2:97574358-97578204 GCF_000816755.2 Arachis ipaensis | reverse complement strand
CATTTACATTAGTTTTAAAATAATTAAATCATTGAGAGAGTATGTAAAAACTTTGTTGATCTTCAATCAATTAGTTATTATTATTTATTTGCAATAAAAAAATGTATTAAGTGAATAATAAAGGTTTTTAAAATTTGTTACAAAATATGATATAAAATCCGAGAGATTAGTAAATAATTAGCGAATAAATTAATTATCAATCAAAAAAAATTATAAAATGAAATTTTGAAGTTTAACATGATAGAGAAAATTAAAACGAGAATTTTGACACTAATTTTAAAAAATTTGGCCCAAAATTGGGTCGAACAGACCAAACCGATTGAACCAAACCTGAAATGGGCCCAAAGTCCAACCCATCAGCCCAACCACATATAAAAAGAGCCAATTCTCTTCTTCCCTTCAACATAAACACGCTGAAGCAATGCATGGTGAGGGAGGAGATTGACAAACCCTAACACCATAAATCAAACCTCCATAACTTCTCGCTCTGAGCTCCGATCGCTGCATTGTTTGCGGCCACGCGTCTGCCACATCGAGCTCTACGAATCTATCAAAACAATTTCATAGGTAAGCCTCATTCTCATCTTCAGTTTCTCACCCCTCAATTTAAAAAATTTATGAGTGCATGTGTTGAGATTTATTTAAAATTTGATGTTTAGGATCGAATTAACTTCGTGAACTTGATGGGTCTTGCATCAATTCTCCGTCGGTAAGGTAAGGAAACCTTAACCCTTGTCACCTTACTGAATTTGTGAACCCTAAGGTAATTCTATAGGTAATTATGTTGTTAGATTGGAAATTGGTTGAGAAGTGAAATTAATTTGAGGATATGGGAGCTTGAGATCGATTTCGGAAAGTGGGTTCCTCAGTGAGGGGCTGTGTTGATAAGCTTGTGGTGCAGGAACGCTTGAAGTGTTTCAGATTTATCGAGAAATCGACCAAGGTATGATTTAGGTTTCTCGTATTTAATGTATAATGTTCAGTGAAAACTTAGGCTAGACGACCATATGATAGGTTGGAATTGCATGAGTATGCTAATTGCTTAGTGCCCTTGAAGATAATTGTTGATATGGTTTAAGTGTTGCTGGGTGATTATTAATTATGATGGAAAATAGGATGTTAAGTGATGAGTTAATGACGGTTGACATGTTGGTTTGAATCAATATGCATAGGTGAGATATTATTAATGATCTTGTTGCTTAATTGAGAATTTTATGCATGAGATTATGTAATAGTGAGGTATGGTTGATTGTGGTAAGGTTGGAGGTTTTGGTGCTATGAATGATATGTTAGAATGCTGTTTGTATGATGGGAGTGTTGGCACTGAGTTGATTTTTATGAAAATAGAGGTTGGAGTCTTTTGTGTAAAGTTGGTTTTTGGCCAAACTTCGGCGAGCCACAACTTGGTTTCCGGATCCCCAAATGGTTTCAAATCTGTTTATATAAAATTGGGTCCACGAAGTTTACGCCGTTTGAAGAACGAAAGAAAAATGATTTATAACGAAAAAGTTATGCGCATCGGAAGTTCGGAGTGCAAACTAAAAATTCAGCAGCATTAAGCATTTTTGCTGTTCTGCATAAGCTTGCGTACACGACCACCTACATGCGACGCGACCAACTTTTTTAGGTTGGGCATCTCGCGTACGCGAGCAAGGAAAAAATACGCCCACGCGTACGCGTGGCCTCTGTTCCAGCAAAATGGATTTTGTGTTTTAAAGCTCAAATTTGAATTCTCTAAACTTCTATTTTCAATCCTTTAGCCCTAGATATTGTTAGTAAGCTTAGTAATAGAATGGAATTAGGAAATGGTGGTAACTTGGAGATGAAGAAATATTTTTAAAAGGTAATATGTGGTTAGAGAAGATGGTATTTGATTGATAAAGATGATGAAAGTAGTATATGAGGTAATTAAAAGAGTAAAGTAACGTTGAGAAAGATGTGATCAGCTATAGATTATTATTGATAATGAGAATGATATATATGAGAAAAGATTGAATATATTGAGCTTGGGGTGTTGTCTCTCCCATGTCAGTTTGGGGTGTTGTCTCCCCATGTCAGCATGAGATTCATCCCACGAATAATATTGAGTTTGGGGTGTTGTCTCCCCCATGTCAGCTTGGGATCCTGCCCATGGTTATCATTGAGCTTGGGGTGTTGTCTTCCCCATGTCAGCTTGGAATTCTTTCCATAGTTAATTTCTACAGTTAGTTACCAGGACATGTCGGGCTGGCTGCATAACCGACAGTTGATATCAACAGCCATAGGACATGCATACATCATGTGCATATTGTATGATTTGCTTTCTTGTGAACTATATGGGATTGTCTACGTGATTATAATCTGCTATTTGTTATAATTGCTATCTGTATTACTTGTGAGCTACTTGTGTTTGTCTTGTTTTGCTTGTTTGTCTGTGCAACTCATAGGAGTCGGAGGAACGGAGGAAAGGTGGAAAAGATTAGTGTGCAGGTTAAGTTTGGTTAGGTTGAGAACCTTTAGACGACCACCTATTTATGGCTTCTGTTTTTGGTTCCTTAAGTTTCATATCTAAGTGTCGGCATTCTAGGATTGCCTCTGGCATTTGCCAGACCTTATATCTTATGTGCGTGGCACCTTTACCATGTTGAGAACCTCCAGTTCTCATTCCATACTGTGTTGTTGTTTTCAGATGCAGGTCGAGAGGCACCTCGCTAGGTGTCTAGAGCTTCTGCAGCGAAGTGTTTTCATTTTGGGGGTTACTTTTGATAATTTGATTTATATATGTGTATAGATTCTCCTCGTATGTTTATGTTCACTTTACTTGTACCTCTTAGAGGTTTATGGAGAACTAGGATTTTATGTATGTATTTTGGGCTTCGGGCTATGTATATATGTATGTAAATATTCTCCAGGTAGCATTAGCTTTGCAGACTGAGTTAAGAGCTTGTTATTTTGTATTCTTGTTCCTCTATTCCTACTTTCTGCTTAGTTAAGCTTATGAATTGTAGTTTTCTTCACACGCAAGTAATCTCGTTTTCTGAGCAATGCGTTTTTTATTTTTTGATTTTGCTTTACCCATTTTTCAAGGCTCCTCGTATACTGTATCATCTTCAATATTATTGTGTATATATTTTATTTTTAGAGGTCGTAATTCCTTGCCACCTCAACTTTATGACTTAAGCATAAAACTCTGTGTGGTAGGGTATTACATATGATAAGAAATAAATAATTTTATAAATAAAGATAATTTCAAAATTATACCATTCGAATCTTAAGTGACTTAAAATTTTTAATAATTGAATCAAAATAAAAAATTTTAATAATATTTTAGTATAAATAACTAAATTATAATTAAAAAATCATCTTTTAACTTATTTTTTAATCTTATCTATGTTAGCTTTAAAATAATTATTTCATCGAGTTTGTCAAGGTTTTAGTTTATTGGTCTTCAATTAATTAGTTATTGTTATTTATTTATATAAAAAATTAGATTGAGTGAATGATAAAGATGAGACTTGAACACAAAATATTTTATTTTAAACGAAAAACTCTAGCTAATTGAGCTAATCACTTTAAAACTACTAATAGTTTCATAAAAAATTTGAGATAATCATGACCCCAATTGTCTATACAAAAATCTGCCACTGTATATTCCTATATTCCATTCATTTTTTACCCATTTACTTATTTTGTTTTGATTCAAAACTAAATATTCAATTTGCTAATTATTTGTAGAGTGTTCATGGCGGCCAGGTGGGCCTAGGTTTAAGTAGATTCGAATCCCATCTCAAAAAATTAATAAAATTGATTTTAACTCGACTCAAAAGCAATTCAAAATAAATTTGGTTAAATCGAATCGACTCAATA